>NC_090657.1:243781496-243891496 GCF_040937935.1 Hyperolius riggenbachi | reverse complement strand
GGGGCCAGTGATTTCTAGTTACGCCTCTGACCCTAGGGTATGACTTCTTTGGGAAGGGACCCCAAACTCACCAGTCCTGAGCCCCCTAAAAGTCCCCAAAACACCTGAAAATTTGGGGCCGCTCATCCTTGCCGCTCGGCAGAAAACAGTGTTTTTTACCATCAAAAACTAGGCCCTTATGAAAGCCTATGGTGGATTTAAGCATTTTTGCACCCACATAAGTTTGGTTTGCAGGGTGGTAGGGACCCCACATTTGGAGTAAAAATAAGTCAATATGTCTTCTACCTTCATTCCAAACGATGTGAGCCTGAGACTTTGCTATCGGCCGTGGCTGCGATTTACGTTCGCCAACAGTACTATTTGCAAAAAAAACAAGCATTTGTGACCCTAGGGGTTGAAATTTTTGGGTTAGCAGCCCCAAACTCGCCAGTCCTAAGCCCCCTCAGAGTCCTTATAAGGCCAGAGAATTGCAGACGGATTAGACATAGTCCTTTGAGGAAATTTGAGTTTTTTGAAATTGAAAAATGAAGCCCAATGAAAGCCAATAGCAAAATTAAGCACTTTTGAATCCCCATAACTCTTGTTTGCAGGTATGTAGGGACCCCACACTTGGAGTACAAGTAAGTCAATATACCTTCTAACTTCGTGCTAAATGCTGTGAGTCTTAGACTTGTCTGTCGGCCATGGCTGCGATTTAGGGTAGGCAGCTGATTCTTGTACACACATCTGTGTGTTCCTCTTCCCCAGGGACACCCAAGTTTGTAGGAATCTGCCTGGAACTGACAAATATATGTAACAAGTGGGCGATTCAGCCACTACTGCAGCCAAGGATCAGAGTTCAATGGGGTAGGCAGCTGATTCTTGTACACACATCTGTGTGTTCCTCTTTCCCAGGGACACCCGAGTTGGTAGGAATCTGCCTGGAACTGACAAATATATGTAACAAGTGGGCGATTCAGCCACTACTGCAGCCAAGGATTGGTGTTGAATAGGGTAAGCAGCCAATTCTAGTATACACATTCGTGTGTTCCTCCTCCCCAGGGACACCTGAGTTGGTAGGAATCTTCCTGGAACTAACAGATATATGTAACAAGGGGGTGATTCAGCCACTACTGCAGCCAAGGATCAGAGTTGAATAGGGTAGGCAGCTGATTCTTGTACATACATCTGTGTGTTCCTCTTCCCCAGGGACACCCAAGTTGGTAGGAATCTGCCTGGAACTGACAAATATATGTAACAAGTGGGCGATTCAGCCACTACTGCAGTCAAGGATTGGTGTTGAATGAGGTAGGCAGCTGATTCTAGTATACACATTGGTGTGTTCCTCCTCCCCAGGGACACACGAGTTGGTAGGAATCTGCCTTGAACTGACAAATATATGTAACAAGTGGGCGATTCAGCCACTACTGCAGCCAAGCATTGGTGTTGAATGGGGTAGGAAGCTGATTCTAGTATACACATTGGTGTGTTCCTCCTCCCCAGGGACACCTGAGTTGGTAGAAATCTTCCAGGAACTGACAAATATATGTACCAAGTGGGCGATTCAGCCACTATTGCAGCCAATGATTGGTGTTGAATGGGGTAGACAGCTGGGGGTGTGTACTGGCACACGCAGACCACCCAGATCAATGCCTAGTGATGTGCATTGGCGCTGGGCGGCATTGAAATCACTGGCAGTGACATCACGGAACAGGAAGCATCCCAGCACCCTTCTGGGAGCTGCACGGAAGCATTCAGTATGCTTTACACCTAGCGTAGTTCACCAATAAGATAGGATGAAAACCAGCATGATGACAGCTACAGGGGGCAGAACTGGGAGGCACAGGTGGAGACAATTTACTTTCATCTGGCCTAAACAGCCAGCTCTGACTTGGGCTGTTTTGCTGGGGAAATTTTGCTGCTTGGTGGGGGGATTTATCTGTTGCAAATGCTGTTAATAACTGTGCACTATATACTCCTGATGACGCCCCAGATTGGAGTAAAACGATCGTTGAGTGGCACCCTATTGTTACACTATCTATGTCTCACCTATGCACGTTTTTTTGAACCATATACTAGTATCCAGCTACCTTCTGTGAAGGCAAACAGACATCTATATCCCCTATGGGGATAATACACCTTGAGGGCCCGTTTCCATTATAGCGAATCTGCATGCGTTTTCCACATGCAGATTCGCATAACCAATACAAGTGGATGGGCCTGTTTCCACTTGTCAGGATTTTGTTGCGTTATTCTGTGCAGAAAAATCTGCAAGGCAGAGCCATCAGAATTCGCACACTGCATAGCGGTGTGCGAATCGCATACAATGTAATTAATAGGGAAAATGCATGTGTTTTCTACATGCGTTTTCCTATGCGTTTTTGTGTAAAAACAATGTAAAAAGCACACCAGCATTGACATGGTTAAAAACACTTGGCCACAAAATGCATGCAAAATCGCATAGAAAAACGCATGGAAAAACGCAAACGCATGCGAAATCGCACATGCGTTTTCCGCACTGGAATCACAACGCACAAGTGAAACGGGCCCTAAGGGCCTGTACACAATGCTGCGCTTCCGCTGCGTTTTAAAAAACGCATGCGTTTGTAAAAACGCATGTGTTTTTAAAATCGTAAGGTCTTTTGAAAAATAATGAAAATCATGATGACTTGTACACACTGGTGCGATGCGTTTTTTGGAAAAACGCAATCGCAATGCCTGCTAGTTCACCAATAAGATAGGATGGAAACCAGCATGATGACAGCTACAGGGGGCAGAACTGGGAGGCACAGGTGGAGACAATTTACTTTCATCTGGCCTAAACAGCCACACCTCAGCTCTGACTTGGGCTGTTTTGCTGGGGAAATTTTGCTGCTTGGTGGGGGGATTTATCTGTTGCAAATGCTGTTAATAACTGTGCACTATATACTCATGACAATACCCCAGATTGGAGTGAAACGATCATTGAGTGGCACCCTATTCTTACACTATCTATGTCTCACCTATGCACGTTTTTTTGAACATTATACTAGTACCCAGCTACTTTCTGTGAAGGCAAACACACATCTATATCCCCTATGAGGATAATACACCTTGGTTATCATTCATGAAAGTGCTGTCGGTAAAATAAATACATGCGGGAAAACACAGCTGTCGGTATTTTAGACTTCTGGCTGCTCATTCATAAAAATGTTGCCAGTTGCGATAGCACTGCGGAGATTCCCCAAACTAGGCTGGCGGTAGGCTTGCGGAAGCACAGGAAGCTGCCGAGTTCATACATTTCCCCGTGTTCTGATCTACTGCAGCTGCTGGGAGGTCTGTGTCTCCATTCACTTAACATTGTTATCGCCACATGCAAGGGAGCGGTACTTCCCGACCTCACACCGCTTGCGGAAATCTTTATGAATTAATATTTTTTACAATAATCACCGCACAAGGCGGTGATTTATCACTCTGCTCGGTAATGTCAGCTTTTCATGCGGAAAGAGCCTTTATGAATGCAGAAGTTGCTATGTGGTCGGTAAAGTCAGCTGTTTTAGGGCTCGTTTCCACTATTGCGAATCCGCATGCATCCAACGCATGCGGATTCGCACATGTAAAGCAAGTGGATGGGCCTGTTTCCACTGTAGCGTTGTTGAGGTGCGTTTTTTTCAGCGGTGAAAAAACGCACACAAGAGCCGCAGAATTTGCCTGCGAGTGGAATGCATGCGAATCTCATGCAATGTATTTAATAGGGAAATCGCATGCGGTTTCCCCATACGTTTTTTGCCGCGAATTTGCATGCAAATTTGCATAGGTACCAATGTAAATTCACACAGGCAGTGACATGGTTAAAATCGCATATACCCTCACCTATGCGAATTTGCGGCAAAAAACACATGGGGAACCGCATCCGCACGCGATTTCATCAGCGGTGGAATCCAGGCAATTCCGCACCGCAATAGTGGAAACAAGCCCTTAAGCATTTTCGCATGCGGAAATGCTTTATGAATAATAGCCAATGAGGCCCCGTTCCACTATAGCGAATCTGCATGCGTTTTCCACATGCAGATTCGCATAACCAATACAAGTGGATGGGCCTGTTTCCACTTGTCAGGATTTTGTAGCGTTATTCTGTGCAGAAAAATCTGCATGGCAGAGCCATCAGAATTCGCACACCGCAGAGCGTTGTGCGAATCGCATACAATGTAATTAATAGGAAAAATGCATGTGTTTTTTTCCATGCATTTTTCTATGCGTTTTTTGTGTAAAAACAATGTAAAAAGCACACCAGCACTGACATGGTTAAAAACACTTGGCCACAAAATGCATGCGAAATCGCATAGAAAAACGCATGGAAAAACGCAAACGCATGTGAAATCGCATATGCGTTTTTCGCACTGGAATCGCTACGCACAAGTGGAACGGGCCCTAAGAGACACAATGAATGGCTGCAACACTTTACAAGCCATCTCAAGTGTCTAGGTGTACTAATTATTACCTGATGTGCATTAGTCGGTTAAACCTCTGGCAAAGCAACTAGGGGCATTTATTTGTCTATAGGAAGTGCACTTGTAAGATAGCTACACCTCATGATATATGTATGGGGGGGATCAGCAAAGACCCTTGTAATGTGTATACAATAGGCACCCAATGTAATTGCTGGATGCTAGAAACAATTGATGACTATAAGCACAAGTTTCATTGTTTGTAAATAAGCAAATCCCTGCTTATGAAACAAGAGGCCCTCATTGAGGCCTACAAACAGGGACAGGATTCATACACTTTCCTTTGTGTACATATGGTCAGGCTTCTATATAAAGTCCCAGCAAAGCCTAAAAATTTGGGGCCGCTCAGCCTTATCGTTTGGCAGAAATCTCTGCTTTTGTACCTCAAAACATATGCCCTAATGAAAGCCTATGGAGGATTTTAGCACATTTGATTCCCCAGGGTGGTAGAGACCCTACACTTGGAGTACAAAAAAGTCAATATGCCTTCTAACTTCATGCCAAATGCTGTGAGCCTCAGACGTTTCTATCGACCATGGCAGCGATTTACGTTTGGCACCAGTACAAGTGCAAAAATAAACATGTTTTTATGACCCTAGGGTATGACTTCTTTGGGATAGGGACCCCAAACTCATCAGTCCTGAGTCCCCTAAAAGTCCCAACAAAGCGTGAAAATTTGGGGTCACTCAACCTTACCGCTCAGCAGAAATCTCTGCTTTTGTACCTCAAAACATAGGCCCTAATGAAAGCCTATGGAGGATTTTAGCACATTTGAACCCCCATAACTCTGGTTTGCAGGGTGGTAGAGACCCTACACTTGGAGTACAAAACAGTCAATATACCTTCTAACTTCATGCCAAATGCTGTGAGCCTCAGACGTTTCTATCGACCATGGCAGTGATTTACGTTTGGCACTGGTACAAGTTCAAATACAAACATGTATTTATGTCCCTAGGGTATGACTTCTTTGGGATAGGGACCCCAAACTCATCAGTCCTGAGCCCCCTAAAAGTCCCAACAAATCCTGAAAATTTGGGGTCACTCAACCTTACCGTTCAGCAGAAATCTCTGCTTTTGTACCTCAAAACATAGGCCCTAATGAAAGCCTATAGAGGATTTTAGCACTTTTGAACCCCCATAACTCTAGTTTGCAGGGTGGTAGGGACCCTACACTTGGAGTACAAAACAGTCAATATACCTTCTAACTTCATGCCAAATGCTGTGAGCCTCAGACGTTTCTATCGACCATGGCAGTGATTTACGTTTGTCACTGGTACAAGTTCAAATACAAACATGTATTTATGTCCCTAGGGTATGACTTCTTTTGGATAGGGACCCCAAACTCATCAGTCCTGAGCCCCCTAAAAGTCCCAACAAATCCTGAAAATTTGGGGTCACTCAACCTTACCGTTCAGCAGAAATCTCCGCTTTTGTACCTCAAAACATATGCCCTAATGAAAGCCTATAGAGGATTTTAGCACATTTGACTCCCCATAACTCTGGTTTGCAGGGTGGTAGAGACCCTACACTTGGAGTACAAAAAAGTCAATATGCCTTCTAACTTCATGCCAAATGCTGTTAACCTCAGACGCTTATATCGACCATGGCAGCGATTTACGTTTGGCACCAGTACAAGTGCAAAAATAAACATGTTTTTATGACCCTAGGGTATGACTTCTTTGGGATAGGGACCCCAAACTCATCAGTCCTGAGCCCCCTAAAAGTCCAAACAAATCCTGAAAATTTGGGGTCGCTCAGCTATACCGTTCGGCAGAAATCTCTGCTTTTGTACCTCAAAACATAGGCCCTAATGAAAGCCTATAGAGGATTTTAGCACTTTTGAACCCCCATAACTCTAGTTTGCAGGGTGGTAGGGAACCTACACTTGGAGTACAAAACAGTCAATATGCCTTCTAACTTCATGCCAAATGCTGTAAGCCTCAGACGTTTCTATCGACCATGGCAGCGATTTACGTTTGTCACTGGTACAAGTTCAAATACAAACATGTTTTTATGTCCCTAGGGTATGACTTCTTTGGGATAGGGACCCCAAACTCATAATTCCTGAGCCCCCTAAAAGTCCCAACAAATCCTGAAAATTTGGGGTCACTCAACCTTACCGTTCAGCAGAAATCTCCGCTTTTGTACCTCAAAACATATCCCCTAATGAAAGCCTATGGAGGATTTTAGCAATTTTGAACCCCCATAACTCTAGTTTGCAGGGTGGTAGGGACCCTACACTTGGAGTACAAAACAGTCAATATGCCTTCTAACTTCATGCCAAATGCTGTGAGCCTCAGACATTTCTATCGACCATGGCAGCGGCTTACGTTTGTCACCGGTACAAGTTCAAATACAAACATGTTTTTATGTCCCTAGGGTATGACTTCTTTGGGATAGAGACCCCAAACTCATCAGTCCTGAGCCCCCTAAAAGTCCCAACAAATCCTGAAAATTTGGGGTCACTCAACCTTACCGTTCAGCAGAAATCTCCACTTTTGTACCTCAAAACATATGCCCTAATGAAAGCCTATGGAGGATTTTAGCACTTTTGAACCCCCATAACTCTGGTTTGCAGGGTGGTAGAGACCCTACACTTGGAGTACAAAAAATTGAATATGCCTTCTAACTTCATGCCAAATGCTGTTAACCTCAGACGCTTATATCGACCATGGCAGCGATTTATGTTTGGCACCAGTACAAGCGCAAAAATAAACATGTTTTTATGACCCTAGGGTATGACTTCTTTGGGATAGGGACCCCAAACTCATCAGTCCTGAGCCCTCTAAAAGTCCAAACAAATCCTGAACATTTGGGGTCGCTCAGCTATACCGTTCGGCAGAAATCTCTGCTTTTGTACCTCAAAACATAGTCCCTAATGAAAGCCTATAGAGGATTTTAGCACTTTTGAACCCCCATAACTCTAGTTTGCAGGGTGGTAGGGACCCTACACTTGGAGTACAAAACAGTCAATATGCCTTCTAACTTCATGCCAAATGCTGTGAGCCTCAGACATTTCTATCGACCATGGCAGCGATTTACGTTTGTCACCGGTACAAGTTCAAATACAAACATGTTTTTATGTCCCTAGGGTATGACTTCTATGGGATAGGGACCCCAAACTCATCAGTCCTGAGCCCCCTAAAAGTCCCAACAAAGCGTGAAAATTTGGGGTCACTCAACCTTACCGTTCAGCAGAAATCTCCGCTTTTGTACCTCAAAACATATGCCCTAATGAAAGCCTATGGAGGGTTTTAGCACATTTGAACCCCCATAACTCTGGTTTGCAGGGTGGTAGAGACCCTACACTTGGAGTACAAAACAGTCAATATGCCTTCTAACTTCATGCCAAATGCTGTAAGCCTCAGACGTTTCTATCGACCATGGCAGCGATTTACGTGTGTCACTGGTACAAGTGCAAAAATAAACATCTTTTTATGTCCCTAGGGTATGACTTCTTTGGGATAGGGACCCCAAACTCATCAGTCCTGAGCCCCATAAAAGTCCAAACAAATCCTGAAAATTTGGGGTCGCTCAGCTATACCGTTCGGCAGAAATCTCTGCTTTTGTATCTCAAAACATAGGCCCTTATGAAAGCCTATAGAGGATTTTAGCACTTTTGAACCCCCATAACTCTAGTTTGCAGGGTGGCAGGGACCATACACTTGGAGTACAAAACAGTCAATATGCCTTCTAACTTCATGCCAAATTATGTGAACCTCAGACGTTTATATCGACCATGGCAGCGATTTACGTTTGTCACCAGTACAAGTGCAAAAATAACCATGTTTTTATGATCCTAACGTATGACTGCTTTGGGATAGGGACCCCAAACTCACCAGTCCTGAGCCCCCTAAAAGTCCCTACAATGCTAGAAAATTTTAGAATGCTGAGCCAATGCCCTTGGAAAAAATTTGAGATTTTGAAAAGTGAAATAGGGAGCCCAATGAAAGCCTATGGGGGATTTTAGCAAATTTGCACCCCCGTAACTTTGGTTTGCAGAGATGTAGAGAGCCCAAAATTGGAGTGCAAGTACAACAATATGCTTTCTACCTGCCTGCCGTATGTCATGAGCTTTACACTTTTCTAATGGCCGTGGCTGTGATTTATGTTTGTTAGAGTCGCCACCATTAACATTGCCAAAATAAACAGGTTTTTGTGACCCTAGACTATGACTTCTTTGGCCTAGGGGACCAAAACTCACCAGTCCTGAGCCCCCTAAAAGTCAAAACAAAGCCTGAAAATTTGGGGCTGCTCAGCCTTATCATTCGTCAGAAATCTCTGCTTTTGTACCTCAATACATAGGCCCTTATGAAAGCCTATGGGGGATTTTAGCACTTTTGAACCCCCATAACTCTGGTTTGCAGGGTGGTAGAGACCCTACACTTGGATTACAAAAAAGTCAATATCCTTTCTAACTTCCTACCAAATGCTGTGAGCCTCAGACGTTTCTATCGACCATGGCAGCGATTTACGTTTGTTACCAGTACAAGTGCAAAAATAAACATGTTTTTATGACCCTAGGGTATGACTTCTTTGGGATAGAGATCTCAAACTCATCAGTCCTGAGCCCCCTAAAAGTCACAACAAAGCCTGAAAATTTGGGGCCGCTCAGCCTTACCGTTCGGCAGAAATCTCCACTTTTGTACCTCAAAGTATAGGCCCTAATGAAAGCCTATGGGGGATTTTAGCATTTTTGCAACCCCATAACTCTGGTTTACAGGGTGGTAGGGACCCCACACTTGGAGTACAAGTAAGTCAATATGCCTTCTATCTTCATGCCAAATACTGTGAGTTTCAGATGTTGCTATCAACCATGGCAGCGATTTACGTTTGTCACCAGTACAAGTGCAAAAATACATGTTTTTATGACCCTAGGGTATGAAATCTTTGGGGTAGGGACCCCAAACTCACCATTCCTGAGCCCCCTAAAAATTCCAACAAAGCCTGAAAATTTAGGGTCGCTCAGCCTTATCGTTTCGCAGAAATCTGCACTTTTGTACCCTCAAAACCTAGTCCCCAATGAAAGCCTATGGGAAATTTTTGCACATTTGCACCCCCATAACTCTGATTTGCATGGTGGTAGGAACCCCAAATTTGCAGTGTATGAAGGTTGTCATTTCCTCTACTGACATTCCAAATATCAAAAGTCTGGGATGTTCCTAACAGAAACAGCCTTTATTCATAATTTCCAATTTTGGGGTGCAATATCTCCAGTTCTCGGGGGGCTAGTAACCCCAGATTTTAAATTAATGTCGGACAATCCAGCCTCTACCTATGTACCAAGTTTCAAGAGCTTGGCTCATTCCTAACAGAAACGGCATCCAAAACTAACCCGTCCCCATAGACTTACATTGAGTGGGACGTTGGGACATTTTCTTCGTTTTCCCTATAACCCTGTGGAGCGGGCCAAGCTGGCACAAAATACTTGTAAGAATTTCCTAAGTCCCAACCCTAACCCTAACACTAACTTCAACCCTAACTTCAACCCTAACTTCTGAGTCTAACGCTGAGTCTAACGCTGAGTCTAACGCTGAGTCTAACGCTGAGTTCAACGCTGAGTCCAACGCTGAGTCTAATGCTGAGTCCAACGCTGAGTCCAACGCTGAGTTTAACGCTGAGTCCAACGCTGAGTTAACGCTGAGTCCAACGCTGAGTCTAACGCTGAGTCCAATGCTGAGTCTAACGCTGAGTCCAACGCTGAGTCTAACGCTGAGTTCAACGCTGAGTCCAACGCTGAGTCTAACGCTGAGTCCAACGCTGAGTCTAATGCTGAGTCCAATGCTGAGTCCAACGCTGAGTTTAACGCTGAGTCCAACGCTGAGTTTAACGCTGAGTTAACGCTGAGTCCAACGCTGAGTCTAACGCTGAGTTCAACGCTGAGTCTAACGCTGAGTTCAACGCTGAGTCTAACGCTGAGTTAACGCTGAGTCCAACGCTGAGTCTAACGCTGAGTTCAACGCTGAGTCTAACGCTGAGTTCAACGCTGAGTCTAACGCTGAGTCCAACGCTGAGTCCAACGCTGAGTCCAACGCTGAGTCCAACGCTGAGTTTAACGCTGAGTCCAACGCTGAGTCTAACGCTGAGTCCAACGCTGAGTCTAATGCTGAGTCCAACGCTGAGTCCAACGCTGAGTCCAACGCTGAGTTTAACGCTGAGTCCAACGCTGAGTCCAACGCTGAGTCCAACGCTGAGTCTAACGCTGAGTTAACGCTGAGTCCAACGCTGAGTCTAACGCTGAGTTCAACGCTGAGTCTAACGCTGAGTCCAACGCTGAGTCCAACGCTGAGTCCAACGCTGAGTTTAACGCTGAGTCCAACGCTGAGTCCAACGCTGAGTCCAACGCTGAGTTTAACGCTGAGTCCAACGCTGAGTCTAACGCTGAGTTCAACGCTGAGTCTAACGCTGAGTTCAACGCTGAGTCTAACGCTGAGTTAACGCTGAGTCCAACGCTGAGTCTAACGCTGAGTTCAACGCTGAGTCTAACGCTGAGTCCAACGCTGAGTCCAGCGCTGAGTCCAACGCTGAGTTTAACGCTGAGTCCAACGCTGAGTCTAACGCTGAGTCCAACGCTGAGTCTAATGCTGAGTCCAATGCTGAGTCCAACGCTGAGTTTAACGCTGAGTCCAACGCTGAGTTTAACGCTGAGTTAACGCTGAGTCCAACGCTGAGTCTAACGCTGAGTTCAACGCTGAGTCTAACGCTGAGTCCAACGCTGAGTCCAACGCTGAGTCCAACGCTGAGTTTAACGCTGAGTCCAACGCTGAGTCCAACGCTGAGTTCAACGCTGAGTCCAACGCTGAGTCCAACGCTGAGTCCAACGCTGAGTTTAACGCTGAGTCCAACGCTGAGTCCAACGCTGAGTTCAACGCTGAGTCCAACGCTGAGTCCAATGCTGAGTCTAACGCTGAGTCCAACGCTGAGTCCAACGCTGAGTCCAACGCTGAGTTTAACGCTGAGTCCAACGCTGAGTTCAACGCTGAGTCTAACGCTGAGTCCAACGCTGAGTCCAACGCTGAGTCCAACGCTGAGTTTAACGCTGAGTCCAACGCTGAGTCCAACGCTGAGTTCAACGCTGAGTCCAACGCTGAGTCCAATGCTGAGTCTAACGCTGAGTCCAACGCTGAGTCTAACGCTGAGTTCAACGCTGAGTCCAACGCTGAGTCTAACGCTGAGTCCAACGCTGAGTCTAATGCTGAGTCCAATGCTGAGTCCAACGCTGAGTTTAACGCTGAGTCCAACGCTGAGTTTAACGCTGAGTTAACGCTGAGTCCAACGCTGAGTCTAACGCTGAGTTCAACGCTGAGTCTAACGCTGAGTTCAACGCTGAGTCTAACGCTGAGTTAACGCTGAGTCCAACGCTGAGTCTAACGCTGAGTTCAACGCTGAGTCTAACGCTGAGTCCAACGCTGAGTCCAACGCTGAGTTTAACGCTGAGTCCAACGCTGAGTCCAACGCTGAGTTCAACGCTGAGTTAACGCTGAGTCTAACACTGAGTCTAACGCTGAGTTCAACGCTGAGTCTAACGCTGAGTCTAATGCTGAGTTCAACGCTGAGTCTAAAGCTGAGTCCAATGCTGAGTCTAACGCTGAGTCCAACGCTGAGTCTAACGCTGAGTTCAACGCTGAGTCCAACGCTGAGTTTAACGCTGAGTCCAACGCTGAGTTTAACGCTGAGTCCAACGCTGAGTCCAACGCTGAGTTCAACGCTGAGTTAACGCTGAGTCTAACACTGAGTCTAACGCTGAGTTCAACGCTGAGTCCAATGCTGAGTCTAACGCTGAGTTCAACGCTGAGTCTAACGCTGAGTCCAATGCTGAGTCTAACGCTGAGTCTAACGCTGAGTCTAACGCTGAGTTCAACGCTGAGTCCAACGCTGAGTCTAACGCTGAGTCCAACTCTGAGTCCAACGCTGAGTCTAACGCTGAGTCCAACGCTGAGTTTAACGCTGAGTCCAACGCTGAGTCCAACGCTGAATTAACGCTGAGTTTAACGCTGAGTCTAACGCTGAGTCCAACGCTGAGTCCAACGCTGAGTCCAACGCTGAGTCTAACGCTGAGTCTAACGCTGAGTCTAACGCTGAGTTCAACGCTGAGTCCAACGCTGAGTCTAATGCTGAGTCCAACGCTGAGTCCAACGCTGAGTTTAACGCTGAGTCCAACGCTGAGTTTAACGCTGAGTCCAACGCTGAGTCTAACGCTGAGTGTAATGCCGAGTTTAACGCTGACTCTAACGCTGACAGGAAACATGCTCCACAGTGCCACCTCTGTCCCTGAAGGGCTCTAAATCCAGGGATTCCCCTCTAATTAGACAGATACTCAATTCACCCCCTGGTGGCTATAGGCGGTATAGAAAAGCATCAAAACATCACTTTCTTCGTTTTCCCTATAACCCTGTGGAGTGGAGCAAGCTGGCCCAAAATACTTGTAAAAATGTCCGAAGTCCCAACGCTAACATTTCTATCGACCATGGCAGCGATTTACATTTTTCACCAGTAGAAGTGCAAAAATAAACATGTTTCTATGACCCTAGGGTATGACTTCTTTGGGATAGGGACCCCAAACTCATCAGTCCTGAGCCCCCTAGAAGTCAAAACAAAGCCTGAAAATTTGGGGCTGCTCAGCCTTACCATTCGTCAGAAATCTCTGCTTTTGTACCTCAATACATAGGCCCTTATGAAAGCCTATGAGGGATTTTAGCACGTTTGAACCCCCATAACTCTGGTTTGCAGGGTGGTAGAGACCCTACACTTGGATTACAAAAAAGTCAATATCCTTTCTAACTTCCTACCAAATGCTGTGAGCCTCAGACGTTTCTATCGACCATGGCAGCGATTTACGTTTGTTACCAGTAGAAGTGCAAAAATAAACATGTTTCTATGACCCTAGGGTATGACTTCTTTGGGATAGAGATCCCAAACTCATCAGTCCTGAGCCCCCTAAAAGTCACAACAAAGCCTGAAAATTTGGGGCCGCTCAGCCTTACCGTTCGGCAGAAATCTCCACTTTTGTACCTCAAAACATAGGCCCTAATGAAAGCCTATGGGGGATTTTAGCATTTTTGCAACCCCATAACTCTGGTTTGCAGGGTGGTAGGGACCCCACACTTGGAGTACAAGTAAGTCAATATGCCTTCTATCTTCATGCCAAATACTGTGAGTTTCAGATGTTGCTATCAACCATGGCAGCGATTTACGTTTGTCACCAGTACAAGTGCAAAAATACATGTTTTTATGACTCTAGGGTATGAAATCTTTGGGGTAGGGACCCCAAACTCACCATTCCTGAGCCCCCTAAAAATTCCAACAAAGCCTGAAAATTTAGGGTCGCTCAGCCTTACCGTTTCGCAGAAATCTGCACTTTTGTACCCTCAAAACCTAGTCCCCAATGAAAGCCTATGGGAAATTTTTGCACATTTGCACCCCCATAACTCTGATTTGCATGGTGGTAGGAACCCCAAATTTGCAGTGTATGAAGGTTGTCATTTCCTCTACTGACATTCCAAATATCAAAAGTCTGGGATGTTCCTAACAGAAACAGCCTTTATTCATAATTTCCAATTTTGGGGTGCAATATCTCCAGTTCTCGGGGGGCTAGTAACCCCAGATTTTAAATTAATGTCGGACAATCCAGCCTCTACCTATGTACCAAGTTTCAAGAGCTTGGCTCATTCCTAACAGAAACGGCATCCAAAACTAACCCGTCCCCATAGACTTACATTGAGTGGGACGTTGGGACATTTTCTTCGTTTTCCCTATAACCCTAACCCTAACTTCAACCCTAACCTTAACCCTAACCTTCAACCCTAACTTCAACCCTAACCTTCAACCCTAACCTCAACCCTAACCCTAACTTCAACCCTAACCTCTACCCTATCTTCAACCCTAACCTTCAACCCTAACCTTCAACCCTAACCTCAACCCAAACTTCAACCTGTCTTACATGACAAGTTAGGGTTAAGCATAAATCCTGTTTGCAGAGTCCTAGGGACCCCAAATTCGGAGGGTATGTAGCTCTATATGTCTTCTACCAGCATGCCGAATGTCAAGAGCCTGGCTGGTTCCTGAAAGAAAATTCTTCCAACCCAAACTTCCCTTTTGGGGTGCGATATCTCCGATTCTTGGGGGGCTAATGTCACACCGATTATGCCCATATATAGCCAGGAACCCATGCTACACACACCAGAAATTTGGGGTCTCTGGGGCAAAGGGCCCCAGAGATACAGCCTCCCAATGAGGGCGGTAACCAGGATTAGGAAACGTGCCCCACAGTGCCACCCGGTGGCCATAGGCGGTATAGAAAAGCATCAAAACATCACTTTCTTCGTTTCCCCTATAACCCTGTGGAGTGGAGCAAGCTGGCCCAAAATACTTGTAAAAATGTCCGAAGTCCCAACGCTAACATTTCTATCGACCATGGCAGCGATTTACATTTTTCACCAGTAGAAGTGCAAAAATAAACATGTTTCTATGACCCTAGGGTATGACTTCTTTGGGATAGGGACCCCAAACTCATCAGTCCTGAGCCCCCTAGAAGTCAAAACAAAGCCTGAAAATTTGGGGCTGCTCAGCCTTACCATTCGTCAGAAATCTCTGCTTTTGTACCTCAATACATAGGCCCTTATGAAAGCCTATGAGGGATTTTAGCACTTTTGAACCCCCATAACTCTGGTTTGCAGGGTGGTAGAGACCCTACACTTGGATTACAAAAAAGTCAATATCCTTTCTAACTTCCTACCAAATGCTGTGAGCCTCAGACGTTTCTATTGACCATGGCAGCGATTTACGTTTGTTACCAGTAGAAGTGCAAAAATAAACATGTTTCTATGACCCTAGGGTATGACTTCTTTGGGATAGAGATCCCAAACTCATCAGTCCTGAGCCCCCTAAAAGTCACAACAAAGCCTGAAAATTTGGGGCCGCTCAGCCTTACCGTTCGGCAGAAATCTCCACTTTTGTACCTCAAAACATAGGCCCTAATGAAAGCCTATGGGGGATTTTAGCATTTTTGCAACCCCATAACTCTGGTTTGCAGGGTGGTAGGGACCCCACACTTGGAGTACAAGTAAGTCAATATGCCTTCTATCTTCCTGCCAAATACTGTGAGTTTTAGATGTTGCTATCAACCATGGCAGCGATTTACGTTTGTCACCAGTACAAGTGCAAAAATACATGTTTTTATGACTCTAGGGTATGAAATCTTTGGGGTAGGGACCCCAAACTCACCATTCCTGAGCCCCCTAAAAATTCCAACAAAGCCTGAAAATTTAGGGTCGCTCAGCCTTACCGTTTCGCAGAAATCTGCACTTTTGTACCCTCAAAACCTAGTCCCCAATGAAAGCCTATGGGAAATTTTTGCACATTTGCACCCCCATAACTCTGATTTGCATGGTGGTAGGAACCCCAAATTTGCAGTGTATGAAGGTTGTCATTTCCTCTACTGACATTCCAAATATCAAAAGTCTGGGATGTTCCTAACAGAAACAGCCTTTATTCATAATTTCCAATTTTGGGGTGCAATATCTCCAGTTCTCGGGGGGCTAGTAACCCCAGATTTTAAATTAATGTCGGACAATCCAGCCTCTACCTATGTACCAAGTTTCAAGAGCTTGGCTCATTCCTAACAGAAACGGCATCCAAAACTAACCCGTCCCCATAGACTTACATTGAGTGGGACGTTGGGACATTTTCTTCGTTTTCCCTATAACCCTGTGGAGCGGGCCAAGCTGGCCCAAAATACTTGTAAGAATTTCCTAAGTCCTATTTCAACTCTAACTCTAATGCTGACTCCAATGCTGAGTCTAAAGCTGAGTTTAACGCTGACTCTAACTCTGAGTTTAATGCTGAGTTAACGCTGAGTCTAACGCTGAGTTTAACACTGAGTCTAACGCTGAGTCTAACGCTGATTCTAACGCTGAGTCTAACGCTGAGTCTAATGCTAACCCAAGCCTAACCCAACCCTAACTCTACCCCAACTCTAACCCAACCCTAACCCAACCCTAACCCAACACTAACCCAACCCTAACTCTACCCCAACTCTAAAACAACCCTAACCCAACCCTAACTCTAACACTAACCCAACCCCAACCCAACACTAACCCAACCCTAACTCTACCCCAACTCTAAAACAACCCTAACCCAACCCTAACTCTAACACTAACCCAACCCTAACCCAACACTAACCCAACCCTAACCCAACCCTAACTCTAACACTAACCCAACGCTGAGTCCAACGCTGAGTTCAACGCTGAGTTAACGCTGAGTCCAACGCTGAGTTAACGCTGAGTCTAACGCTGAGTTCAACGCTTAGTCTAACGCTGTGTCTAACGCTGAGTCCAACGCTGAGTCCAACGCTGAGTCCAATGCTGAGTTTAACGCTGAGTCTAACGCTGAGTCCAACGCTGAGTCTAATGCTGAGTCCAACGCTGAGTCCAACGCTGAGTCCAACACTGAGTCCAACGCTGAGTTCAACGCTGAGTTTGACGCTGAGTCCAACGCTGAGTTTGATGCTGAGTCCAACGCTGAGTTTAACGCTGAGTCCAACGCTGAGTCTAACGCTGAGTCTAACGCTGAGTTTAATGCTGAGTCCAACGCTGAGTCCAACGCTGAGTCTAACGCTGAGTCTAACGCTGAGTCCAACGCTGAGTCTAATGCTGAGTCTAACGCTGAGTCTAACGCTGAGTCCAATGCTGAGTTAACGCTGAGTCTAACACTGAGTCGAACGCTGAGTTCAATGCTGAGTCCAACGCTGAGTTTAACGCTGAGTCTAACGCTGAGTCCAACGCTGAGTCTAACGCTGAGTCCAACGCTGAGTCCAACGCTGAGTCTAACGCTGAGACCAACGCTGAGTCTAACGCTGAGTTCAACGCTGAGTCCAACGCTGAGTTTAACGCTGAGTCCAACGCTGAGTCCAACGCTGAGTCCAACGCTGAGTTAACGCTGAGTTAACGCTGAGTTTAACGCTGAGTCTAACGCTGAGTCCAACGCTGAGTCCAACGCTGAGTCCAACGCTGAGTTAACGCTGAGTTAACGCTGAGTTTAACGCTGAGTCTAACGCTGAGTCCAACGCTGAGTCCAACGCTGAGTCTAACGCTGAGTGTAATGCCCAGTTTAACGCTGACTCTAACGCTGACAGGAAACATGCTCCACAGTGCCACCTCTGTCCCTGAAGGGCTCTAAATCCAGGGATTCCCCTCTAATTAGACAGATACTCAATTCACCCCCTGGTGGCTATAGGCGGTATAGAAAAGCATCAAAACATCACTTTCTTTGTTTCCCCTATAACCCTGTGGAGTGGAGCAAGCTGGCCCAAAATACTTGTAAAAATGTCCGAAGTCCCAACGCTAACATTTCTATCGACCATGGCAGCGATTTACATTTTTCACCAGTAGAAGTGCAAAAATAAACATGTTTCTATGACCCTAGGGTATGACTTCTTTGGGATAGGGACCCCAAACTCATCAGTCCTGAGCCCCCTAGAAGTCAAAACAAAGCCTGAAAATTTGGGGCTGCTCAGCCTTACCATTCGTCAGAAATCTCTGCTTTTGTACCTCAATACATAGGCCCTTATGAAAGCCTATGAGGGATTTTAGCACTTTTGAACCCCCATAACTCTGGTTTGCAGGGTGGTAGAGACCCTACACTTGGATTACAAAAAAGTCAATATCCTTTCTAACTTCCTACCAAATGCTGTGAGCCTCAGACGTTTCTATCGACCATGGCAGCGATTTACGTTTGTTACCAGTAGAAGTGCAAAAATAAACATGTTTCTATGACCCTAGGGTATGACTTCTTTGGGATAGAGATCCCAAACTCATCAGTCCTGAGCCCCCTAAAAGTCACAACAAAGCCTGAAAATTTGGGGCCGCTCAGCCTTACCGTTCGGCAGAAATCTCCACTTTTGTACCTCAAAACATAGGCCCTAATGAAAGCCTATGGGGGATTTTAGCATTTTTGCAACCCCATAACTCTGGTTTGCAGGGTGGTAGGGACCCCACACTTGGAGTACAAGTAAGTCAATATGCCTTCTATCTTCATGCCAAATACTGTGAGTTTCAGATGTTGCTATCAACCATGGCAGCGATTTACGTTTGTCACCAGTACAAGTGCAAAAAAACATGTTTTTATGACTCTAGGGTATGAAATCTTTGGGGTAGGGACCCCAAACTCACCATTCCTGAGCCCCCTAAAAATTCCAACAAAGCCTGAAAATTTAGGGTCGCTCAGCCTTACCGTTTCGCAGAAATCTGCACTTTTGTACCCTCAAAACCTAGTCCCCAATGAAAGCCTATGGGAAATTTTTGCACATTTGCACCCCCATAACTCTGATTTGCATGGTGGTAGGAACCCCAAATTTGCAGTGTATGAAGGTTGTCATTTCCTCTACTGACATTCCAAATATCAAAAGTCTGGGATGTTCCTAACAGAAACAGCCTTTATTCATAATTTCCAATTTTGGGGTGCAATATCTCCAGTTCTCGGAGGGCTAGTAACCCCAGATTTTAAATTAATGTCGGACAATCCAGCCTCTACCTATGTACCAAGTTTCAAGAGCTTGGCTCATTCCTAACAGAAACGGCATCCAAAACTAACCCGTCCCCATAGACTTACATTGAGTGGGACGTTGGGACATTTTCTTCGTTTTCCCTATAACCCTGTGGAGCGGGCCAAGCTGGCCCAAAATACTTGTAAGAATTTCCTAAGTCCTATTTCAACTCTAACTCTAATGCTGACTCCAATGCTGAGTCTAAAGCTGAGTTTAACGCTGACTCTAACTCTGAGTTTAATGCTGAGTTAACGCTGAGTCTAACGCTGAGTTTAACACTGAGTCTAACGCTGAGTCTAACGCTGATTCTAACGCTGAGTCTAACGCTGAGTCTAATGCTAACCCAAGCCTAACCCAACCCTAACTCTACCCCAACTCTAACCCAACCCTAACCCAACCCTAACCCAACACTAACCCAACCCTAACTCTACCCCAACTCTAAAACAACCCTAACCCAACCCTAACTCTAACACTAACCCAACCCCAACCCAACACTAACCCAACCCTAACTCTACCCCAACTCTAAAACAACCCTAACCCAACCCTAACTCTAACACTAACCCAACCCTAACCCAACACTAACCCAACCCTAACCCAACCCTAACTCTAACACTAACCCAACGCTGAGTCCAACGCTGAGTTCAACGCTGAGTTAACGCTGAGTCCAACGCTGAGTTAACGCTGAGTCTAACGCTGAGTTCAACGCTTAGTCTAACGCTGTGTCTAACGCTGAGTCCAACGCTGAGTCCAATGCTGAGTTTAACGCTGAGTCTAACGCTGAGTCCAACGCTGAGTCTAATGCTGAGTCCAACGCTGAGTCCAACGCTGAGTCCAACACTGAGTCCAACGCTGAGTCTAACGCTGAGTTCAACGCTGAGTTTAACGCTGAGTCCAACGCTGAGTTTAACGCTGAGTCCAACGCTGAGTCCAACGCTGAGTTCAACGCTGAGTTAACGCTGAGTCTAACACTGAGTCTAACGCTGAGTTCAACGCTGAGTCCAATGCTGAGTCTAACGCTGAGTTCAACGCTGAGTCTAACGCTGAGTCCAATGCTGAGTCTAACGCTGAGTCTAACGCTGAGTCTAACGCTGAGTTCAACGCTGAGTCCAACGCTGAGTCTAACGCTGAGTCCAACTCTGAGTCCAACGCTGAGTCTAACGCTGAGTCCAACGCTGAGTTTAACGCTGAGTCCAACGCTGAGTCCAACGCTGAATTAACGCTGAGTTTAACGCTGAGTCTAACGCTGAGTCCAACGCTGAGTCCAACGCTGAG
The DNA here is from genome assembly GCF_040937935.1 of Hyperolius riggenbachi. Lineage (NCBI taxonomy): Eukaryota > Metazoa > Chordata > Amphibia > Anura > Hyperoliidae > Hyperolius > Hyperolius riggenbachi. The sequence continues at coordinate 243,871,216 of NC_090657.1, read as the reverse complement.
TCCAACGCTGAGTCTAACGCTGAGTCTAACGCTGAGTCTAACGCTGAGTTCAACGCTGAGTCCAACGCTGAGTCTAATGCTGAGTCCAACGCTGAGTCCAACGCTGAGTTTAACGCTGAGTCCAACGCTGAGTTTAACGCTGAGTCCAACGCTGAGTCTAACGCTGAGTCTAACGCTGAGTTTAATGCTGAGTCCAACGCTGAGTCCAACGCTGAGTCTAACGCTGAGTCTAACGCTGAGTCCAACGCTGAGTCTAATGCTGAGTCTAACGCTGAGTCTAACGCTGAGTCCAATGCTGAGTTAACGCTGAGTCTAACACTGAGTCGAACGCTGAGTTCAATGCTGAGTCCAACGCTGAGTTTAACGCTGAGTCTAACGCTGAGTCCAACGCTGAGTCTAACGCTGAGTCCAACGCTGAGTCCAACGCTGAGTCTAACGCTGAGACCAACGCTGAGTCTAACGCTGAGTTCAACGCTGAGTCCAACGCTGAGTTTAACGCTGAGTCCAACGCTGAGTCCAACGCTGAGTCCAACGCTGAGTTAACGCTGAGTTAACGCTGAGTTTAACGCTGAGTCTAACGCTGAGTCCAACGCTGAGTCCAACGCTGAGTCCAACGCTGAGTTAACGCTGAGTTAACGCTGAGTTTAACGCTGAGTCTAACGCTGAGTCCAACGCTGAGTCCAACGCTGAGTCTAACGCTGAGTGTAATGCCCAGTTTAACGCTGACTCTAACGCTGACAGGAAACATGCTCCACAGTGCCACCTCTGTCCCTGAAGGGCTCTAAATCCAGGGATTCCCCTCTAATTAGACAGATACTCAATTCACCCCCTGGTGGCTATAGGCGGTATAGAAAAGCATCAAAACATCACTTTCTTTGTTTCCCCTATAACCCTGTGGAGTGGAGCAAGCTGGCCCAAAATACTTGTAAAAATGTCCGAAGTCCCAACGCTAACATTTCTATCGACCATGGCAGCGATTTACATTTTTCACCAGTAGAAGTGCAAAAATAAACATGTTTCTATGACCCTAGGGTATGACTTCTTTGGGATAGGGACCCCAAACTCATCAGTCCTGAGCCCCCTAGAAGTCAAAACAAAGCCTGAAAATTTGGGGCTGCTCAGCCTTACCATTCGTCAGAAATCTCTGCTTTTGTACCTCAATACATAGGCCCTTATGAAAGCCTATGAGGGATTTTAGCACTTTTGAACCCCCATAACTCTGGTTTGCAGGGTGGTAGAGACCCTACACTTGGATTACAAAAAAGTCAATATCCTTTCTAACTTCCTACCAAATGCTGTGAGCCTCAGACGTTTCTATCGACCATGGCAGCGATTTACGTTTGTTACCAGTAGAAGTGCAAAAATAAACATGTTTCTATGACCCTAGGGTATGACTTCTTTGGGATAGAGATCCCAAACTCATCAGTCCTGAGCCCCCTAAAAGTCACAACAAAGCCTGAAAATTTGGGGCCGCTCAGCCTTACCGTTCGGCAGAAATCTCCACTTTTGTACCTCAAAACATAGGCCCTAATGAAAGCCTATGGGGGATTTTAGCATTTTTGCAACCCCATAACTCTGGTTTGCAGGGTGGTAGGGACCCCACACTTGGAGTACAAGTAAGTCAATATGCCTTCTATCTTCATGCCAAATACTGTGAGTTTCAGATGTTGCTATCAACCATGGCAGCGATTTACGTTTGTCACCAGTACAAGTGCAAAAAAACATGTTTTTATGACTCTAGGGTATGAAATCTTTGGGGTAGGGACCCCAAACTCACCATTCCTGAGCCCCCTAAAAATTCCAACAAAGCCTGAAAATTTAGGGTCGCTCAGCCTTACCGTTTCGCAGAAATCTGCACTTTTGTACCCTCAAAACCTAGTCCCCAATGAAAGCCTATGGGAAATTTTTGCACATTTGCACCCCCATAACTCTGATTTGCATGGTGGTAGGAACCCCAAATTTGCAGTGTATGAAGGTTGTCATTTCCTCTACTGACATTCCAAATATCAAAAGTCTGGGATGTTCCTAACAGAAACAGCCTTTATTCATAATTTCCAATTTTGGGGTGCAATATCTCCAGTTCTCGGAGGGCTAGTAACCCCAGATTTTAAATTAATGTCGGACAATCCAGCCTCTACCTATGTACCAAGTTTCAAGAGCTTGGCTCATTCCTAACAGAAACGGCATCCAAAACTAACCCGTCCCCATAGACTTACATTGAGTGGGACGTTGGGACATTTTCTTCGTTTTCCCTATAACCCTAACCCTAACCCTAACCCTAACCCTAACCCTAACCCTAACCCTAACCCTAACCCTAACCCTAACCCTAACCCTAACCCTAACCCTAACCCTAACCCTAACCCTAACCCTAACCCTAACCCTAACCCTAACCCTAACCCCTAACCCCTAACCCTGACCCTCAACCCTAACCCGAACTTCAACCCTAACCTTCAACCCTAACTTCAACCCTAACCTTCAACCCTAACCTCAACCCTAACCCTAACTTCAACCCTAACCTCTACCCTATCTTCAACCCTAACCTTCAACCCTAACCTTCAACCCTAACCTCAACCCAAACTTCAACCTGTCTTACATGACAAGTCAGGGTTAAGCATAAATCCTGTTTGCAGAGTCCTAGGGGCCCCAAATTCGGAGGGTATGTAGCTCTATATGTCTTCTACCAGCATGCCGAATATCAAGAGCCTAGCTGGTTCCTAAAAGCGAAGGCCTTCAACCCAAACTTCCCTTTTGGGGTGCGATATCTCCGATTCTTGGGGGGCTAATGTCACACCGATTATGCCCATATATAGCCAGGAACCCATGCTACACACACCAGAAATTTGGGGTCTCTGGGGCAAAGGGCCCCAGAGATACAGCCTCCCAATGAGGGCGGTAACCAGGATTAGGAAACGTGCTCCACAGTGCCACCCGGTGGCCATAGGCGGTATAGAAAAGCATCAAAGCATCACTTCTTTCGTTTCCCCTATAACCCTAACCCGAACTTCAACCCTAACCTTCAACCCTAACTTCAACCCTAACCTTCAACCCTAACCTCAACCCTAACCCTAACTTCAACCCTAACCTTAACCCTAACCTTCAACCCTAACTTCAACCCTAACCTTCAACCCTAACCTCAACCCTAACCCTAACTTCAACCCTAACCTCTACCCTATCTTCAACCCTAACCTTCAACCCTAACCTCAACCCAAACTTCAACCTGTCTTACATGACAAGTCAGGGTTAAGCATAAATCCTGTTTGCAGAGTCCTAGGGGCCCCAAATTCGGAGGATATGTAGCTCTATATGTCTTCTACCAGCATGCCGAATATCAAGAGCCTAGCTGGTTCCTAAAAGCGAAGGCCTTCAACCCAAACTTCCCTTTTGGGGTGCGATATCTCCGATTCTTGGGGGGCTAATGTCACACCGATTATGCCCATATATAGCCAGGAACCCATGCTACACACACCAGAAATTTGGGGTCTCTGGGGCAAAGGGCCCCAGAGATACAGCCTCCCAATGAGGGCGGTAACCAGGATTAGGAAACGTGCTCCACAGTGCCACCCGGTGGCCATAGGCGGTATAGAAAAGCATCAAAGCATCACTTCTTTCGTTTCCCCTATAACCCTGTGGAGCGGGCCAAGCTGGCACAAAATACTTGTAAGAATTTCCTAAGTCCCAATCCTAACCTCAACCCTAACCTCTACCCTGACCCTCAACCCTAACCCGAACTTCAACCCTAACCTTCAACCCTAACTTCAACCCTAACCTTCAACCCTAACCTCAACCCTAACCCTAACTTCAACCCTAACCTTAACCCTAACCTTCAACCCTAACTTCAACCCTAACCTTCAACCCTAACCTCAACCCTAACCCTAACTTCAACCCTAACCTCTACCCTATCTTCAACCCTAACCTTCAACCCTAACCTTCAACCCTAACCTCAACCCAAACTTCAACCTGTCTTACATGACAAGTCAGGGTTAAGCATAAATCCTGTTTGCAGAGTCCTAGGGGCCCCAAATTCGGAGGGTATGTAGCTCTATATGTCTTCTACCAGCATGCCGAATATCAAGAGCCTAGCTGGTTCCTAAAAGCGAAGGCCTTCAACCCAAACTTCCCTTTTGGGGTGCGATATCTCCGATTCTTGGGGGGCTAATGTCACACCGATTATGCCCATATATAGCCAGGAACCCATGCTACACACACCAGAAATTTGGGGTCTCTGGGGCAAAGGGCCCCAGAGATACAGCCTCCCAATGAGGGCGGTAACCAGGATTAGGAAACGTGCTCCACAGTGCCACCCGGTGGCCATAGGCGGTATAGAAAAGCATCAAAGCATCACTTCTTTCGTTTCCCCTATAACCCTGTGGAGCGGGCCAAGCTGGCACAAAATACTTGTAAGAATTTCCTAAGTCCCAATCCTAACCTCAACCCTAACCTCTACCCTGACCCTCAACCCTAACCCGAACTTCAACCCTAACCTTCAACCCTAACTTCAACCCTAACCTTCAACCCTAACCTCAACCCTAACCCTAACTTCAACCCTAACCTTAACCCTAACCTTCAACCCTAACTTCAACCCTAACCTTCAACCCTAACCTCAACCCTAACCCTAACTTCAACCCTAACCTCTACCCTATCTTCAACCCTAACCTTCAACCCTAACCTTCAACCCTAACCTCAACCCAAACTTCAACCTGTCTTACATGACAAGTTAGAGTTAAGCATAAATCCTGTTTGCAGAGTCCTAGGGACCCCAAATTCGGAGGGTATGTAGCTCTATATGTCTTCTACCAGCATGCCGAATGTCAAGAGCCTGGCTGGTTCCTGAAAGAAAATTCATCCAACCCAAACTTCCCTTTTGGGGTGCGATATCTCTGATTCTTGGGGGGCTAATGTCAGACCGATTATGCCCATATATAGCCAGGAACCCATGCTACACACACCAGAAATTTGGGGTCTCTGGGGCAAAGGGCCCCAGAGATACAGCCTCCCAATGAGGGGGTAACCTGGATCAGAAAACGTGCTCCACAGTGCCCCCTCTGTCCGTCAATCCTTTAATTCCCCTCTAATTAGACAGATACTCAATTCACCCCCTGGTGGCCATAGGCGGTATAGAAAAGCATCAAAGCATCACTTCTTTCGTTTCCCCTATAACCCTAACCCTAACCCTAACCCTAACCCTAACCCTAACCCTAACCCTAACCCTAACCCTAACCCTAACCCTAACCCTAACCCTAACCCTAACCCTAACCCTAACCCTAACCCTATAGCCAGGAACCCATGCTACACACACCAGAAATTTGGGGTCTCTGGGGCAAAGGGCCCCAGAGATACAGCCTCCCAATGAGGGCGGTAACCTGGATCAGAAAATGTGCTCCACAGTGCCCCCTCTGTCCGTCAATCCTTTAATTCCCCTCTAATTAGACAGATACTCAATTCACCCCCTGGTGGCCATAGGCGGTATAGAAAAGCATCAAAGCATCACTTCTTTCGTTTCCCCTATAACCCTAACCCTAACCCTAACCCTAACTTCAACCCTAACCTTCAACCCTAACCTCAACCCTAACCCTAACTTCAACCCTAACCTTAACCCTAACCTTCAACCCTAACTTCAACCCTAACCTTCAACCCTAACCTCAACCCTAACCCTAACTTCAACCCTAACCTCTACCCTATCTTCAACCCTAACCTTCAACCCTAACCTTCAACCCTAACCTCAACCCAAACTTCAACCTGTCTTACATGACAAGTCAGGGTTAAGCATAAATCCTGTTTGCAGAGTCCTAGGGGCCCCAAATTCGGAGGGTATGTAGCTCTATATGTCTTCTACCAGCATGCCGAATATCAAGAGCCTAGCTGGTTCCTAAAAGCGAAGGCCTTCAACCCAAACTTCAGAGGGTGAGGACGTGTTTGGGAGAGCTCCTGGACTTCCAGGAGAGGCCTTGGTCTGGTTTGCTGGATCCGACTTTGGAGGACTTTCCTGGGCAGACTTTTCACCTGAGGCCCCTGCTCCGGGCCTTGCCGGGCAGGGACCTGTCCTGAGCTAACTGGCCGCTCCAGCCATGGAGCGGCCAGCTCATACCCCCCCTATGGCTTCACCTACTTACCTGGGGGATGTGGAGAATTCCTCAGACGAGGACCTGGCCGGCAATGCGATCGCCTGGATTAAGGCAACGAAAGCGTGCATGGAGTACCTGGAACAACTGCGGTTCAGTTTCGCAAGGGCACGCTTTCGCTACGGCATCAAGTGGAAGCCAGAGATGCTCTGGCAAGACCAACACATGCTGGACCTGAGGGAACAAATTATAAAGCAGAAAAAAAAGTTAGCAGAGCTTGAGCTAATCGGTGGCCCTTTTTCTGAGCAGTTGGGCTACAAGAAGCGGTTCAAGAAAATGCTGGCAACCGAACAATTCGTGGATGAAAGTGACACGGATGAGGACTGCATAATCATGGAGGATGAGTGCACCCCCCCGGAGATACCACCCTGGTTGAAAGAGGAGGAAATACCCCAACCTCCCATCCCGCCCGGGCAGGGGGTGCCTGCCGAAGACCCTGGTGAAGATGAGGTGCGAGTACCAGACCCTGTGGCAAGTGTATGGGTGAGTGCCGATGATGCTGGTGCCGCTGGCCCCGCTGCTGGGGGTCCTGGTGGTGTGAGTGCTGCTGGGGTCCCCGGTGAGGCGGTGGGTAGTGGTGCTAGTGTTGTCCCTGCTGTAGCCGCGGCTGGCATGCCCCCCTTCAACTTACCTGGAGGTGGTGGTGTGGCTGCGGCTGCACAGGCCTCCCCAGATGCTTGCATGGTTCCTGCTGCTGGCGGATCCTCGGTCCCTGCATCAAAGTCATCCTTGGTGGCTGGTGTAGGGCCTGGGGTGAAGCTGGGAGCGGGGCTATGCGCCCAGGGCCGCCGGGAAAGCTCTCCGCCGTCCAAACAAGATGGCGCCGGCCTCCTGAGCGTTTCTCCGATCACGCCAGCTTCACTTCCGGTGAGCGGGGTGGAAGTGACGTCATCTCCGCCTCAACACGGAATTTCCATTGAGGCCAGTGGAGCCAATTACGGAAATGCGTCTGGCATTGAGGCAGCGGTAAAACCGCGTCCAGGCAGAGGTTCTGACGCGTCCAAAGCGTCCAAAAATCCGCGTGAACACGGAACTTACATTGAAAGTGATGGTGATAGCGCTGGTGACGGAAATACAGCCAAAGCAAGTAGGGAGGAAGGCGGAATTGGCCCTAATGTTGTGGCAGACGGAAATACTATTGAAGCAGATGGAGAGAAAGGCGGAATCTGCCTTGGGGATGCAGGGGATGCATCTCCACTGCTGTTGGAGACAAGGGATGCAGAAAGTCGGCAGGCAGACATAGAGCTACGGAGAGAAGTGGGTGATGACAACAGAGAAGAGATAAAGGTTCAAAGGAAACAAGCTGGGGATACAAGAGGAGTAATTGCGACCACAGCGGTAATGTTGCAGGAGGATCCGCAAGGAAGTGGAGCAGCGTTCCTGGGACTCCTTGACTCTACGCTTAGTGAAGAACAAAATCAGGAGGTATTACGCTTGGCAACACAGCCAAATCTAGAGATGGACCTATCTGTAGAAGAGCTTGTGGAGGAGGACATATCGCAAGTGATGGAATCAGAGCAGGACAACTCTGATGACATGAACGTAATTGAGAGTGATGTAGAGCAATTGGCTCAGCAATTTGTACCAACCTCCGCTGATGAAGAGGGCACGAGCTCGCCCGAGGACCAAAGCGGGAGTGAGGACACTGGACAACAGACTGGTGAGATACAAGATCCTGTACTTAATAAGTCATATAAGAAAAGAGTTAAAAAAAAAGGGAAGAATAAGATAAGTAGGGCAAAAAAGTTAAAATTTGATGTCGGTGGAAAGAAGGGGAGGAGTGGTAAAATTTCTGTGCCTGAAGTAGAGGGGATAGGCGAGTCCTCCCAAGCTGCCCAAGGGGAGGTGGTTTCCCAGAGTAAAGGGGGTCCCCCTTTATTTATACAGGAAGATGATAGTGGGGAGATCCTGATGGTGAGGGAGGGGGAGGGAGGTACCCCCAGGGTGAAAAGCAAAGGGGAGAGGGATCTCAACCAACTTTTTGGGAGGAACCTCCTCTCGGATTTTATATCTGAGGATGGGAGAGGTTCCCAAAGGGGAGGTAAGAAGAAGAACAAAGAAAAACACCCAGAACCACCCCCTCTGGTGGCTGGAGATATTATTACTGAGTTTAAAACGATTGACTTGACTTACAGGTTGGAAAAAACCCAGCTTGTGGTTATTGATAACCATTCTGACGAGGCCGTTGTTTTAGCGGTGGAGCCGGGAGGATATTATGGGGGCCTGCACCTGGTTGGCAAGGGCGACCCCGCTTGTGGCCTTCAACTTGAATTTCATGCAAATGGGAAAAAGTATTCTGTACGTAACGACATCATAACTAGATATTCTTTTTCAGGTCGTGAGGAGTGGATTGAGGTCATATTGGGACTTGGGCCTAATGCCCCCAGGTATGGGTCCCCTCCTCCCCCCGCCTCCACTGCGGGCGGCCTCGTCCAGAAGGCTGTCCCGACTCCTGCAGCCAATATTGGTGCTGTTGGGGAGGACTTGAGCACTGGTGCTGGTGCCGGTGCTGTGGTGGGAGCTGGTGGAAGTGTTGTATCTGGGCCGGAGCTGCCAGAGTTGGAAAGCGTCATTAGAGTTGGTTTTCCTGAGCTGGGTCCTGCCCAGAATCCTGGGGCTTTGTCTCCTCTGGCAGCCTCGGCCCAAGGCACTCCAGCAGCTCGCTCGTTTTCTTATTCAAGGGTTGTTAGGGGTGCTGCTCCTGGTAGGAGGGTCCTAGCTCCCCTGGAGACAGGGCTGGAGGATGGCGTCCCGGGTCGAAGGAACGTGGTGCGACTTAAATGGGACCATGCTCTTTTGCCCGTCCCGACTCGCAAACAGTTCACCAGGTATCTCTTCGACATGGGAATCAAGCCAGCAGACCTCTATGCGCTCCTGGCTCCAGGGGATCCTCCGTCCTATTACGATGTGTCCTTCCTCTCTCAACACGGTATGGAGTCCTTCTTAGAGGACCGATTGCGTTTCTCTGAGAATGGCGAGTGGCATGGATTTAAAGTCATTCCGCTATCCAGACAGACGTTGGAGAGGAAGGCGCACATCGTGGTGCAGAACGAGAGCATTCCGGTGAGGGACCTGATGACTTGGGTCCAACATTACGCGGACATAATGTCCCCGCCGCACAAGGTCCTGGATGAGCTCGGGATCTGGTGGGGGGAATATGAGGTGGCGATCCGGCTCCACACAAAGGAGGGGGTCGTCACCCATATCCCCCGTTCTGCCCTTATAGGGCGGGACAAAGTTATTACTTATTACCCGGGCCAGCCCAGGACCTGCAACAGGTGCGGCAGGCGGGGACATTTGGCCAGCGGCTGCCCGGATCCGAGGTGCAGTCGCTGCCAGGAGTTCGGGCACTCTGCAGCGTCCTGTAAGAGGATTAAATGTAACTTTTGTTTCGAGTTTGGCCACCCGTACACAGAGTGTCCGATCTCCTGGGCGACAATGCCCTCGGATCTGAAAGTCGCCATGCTGTCGAAGATGGGAGAGAGCCAGGATGTCTCTGTGTCTGATCCCAATGTGTGTGTCGAGTCTGTCCCAGCTCCCAGTGTGTCCACGTCTAGTGTGAACCAGTCCTTTGTAGTCCCTTCCCCTAGCTCTCTTCTAGCCAGCATGGCCTCTGTTAGGCAGCCTGGGCCTGAGTCATCGGCTCCCGCCCGGAGTGCGGCTCGGGGCGGAGGTGACCCTCCTCCCAAGGAGCAGCGACCTAGACCTGTGAGGAGCAGAGAAGGGGGGGGCCTTCGGTCCCTCACTGCTGCTCCTGCGGGTCCACTTCCGACACCCATACCTCCTCCGAGGAGGAGAAAAACTTCTCCTGCTGCCACTCAGGTCGCAGGAGGTCCTACCCTCCCCTGTCCTGATCCTGCCCCCTCAGCTCCCACAGTGTCCCTCCCTCCTCCTACCCACCCAGCTCCTGCAGTGTCCCTCCCTCCTCCTACCCACCCAGCCCCTGCAGTATCCCTCCCTCCTCCTACCCTCCCAGCTCCTGTAGAGCCCCCTTCCCCTCCTGCCTCTGTTGCTCCAACCCCCTCTCTGCCCCCCCCTGTCATTGCCCCCTCCCTCCCCCCCCCTTCCACTGACCTTCCTGCCTCAGTTACTGATGGTGGGCCTGTTTTTCCTAGCCCTGTCCCCGCGGGTTATGCCTTTTCGGCCCCTTGTCCTACGGACGCGGCCCTTGCCCCTTGGAAGAGGGAACACCTGTCACAGGAAGATAGGGACTACCTTGAAGAAAAGTTCAAAATCAAGAAAAGAAGGGGCGTTAAACCCATGTCTAAGGGGGATATTCCTGACAATCCAAGGGCAGCGGTCAGGACGGCTGCTGCCCTAAGGAGATTGAAGGAAAAAGAAATAAAAGTGACAAACAAATTCGGTGTTTTAGCCACTTCTCCTCTTGCATCCGAGGAGGAGGAGATGGTTGTAGAGAATCCTGCCTCCACTGGGGAGGCACAGTAACTTGTGTTCATGTTTTCTTGTTTTTTTGTAGACGTTGTCTCTTTGCTTTTTGATTTTTTTTGTCTTGTGTCCAAAGAAGGATAAAGGGAAGCCTTAAATCACTCTGATGGCGGTTCCCCCACCACTTATACTGGCCACGATCAACGTCGCTAGTATCAAAATGACCAGAGCTCGAAAATTGGCTTTCTCGATTTTGGCTGCCCATGAGGCTGATGTGTTTTTTCTGCAGGAGACCAGGCTCACCTCTGTGGCCGACCTTTGGTTGGCTGAGAGGGACTGGGTGTCCGGTCCGAGTTTTTGGTCTCTTGCGGGAGAGCCTGGTAGTGGTGTGGCAGTCCTTTTTAGGGCTGACATGGTAACCTGCCGGCGGGTTATTGAGGTGGAGTTGGGTAGGTGTCTGGTCCTAGACGTCTGCGTGAGGGGGCAGGATCTCAGGCTTATCAACATCTATGCCGACCCCACTAAAAAAGGGGAGAGAAAACGCCTCTTTACGCAGGTCAGGCCATACCTTTTTTCAGCCTATCCGGTGATCCTGGGTGGTGATTTTAACACCGTCACTAGGGCCATGGACAGGGCAAGGGCCCAGGTCCGGATAGTCGGTGACAGTAGGTTTTTAGGTAAGATAGTTAGGGAAGCTGACCTGGTGGATGTGCACATTCGTCACTCCCAGGGTCTCACGGGGTTCACTTTCCAGAGAGGCAGTAGTAGGTCTAGAATAGACAGGTTTTTTGTTTCAGAGAGCCTCACCACTTCAACTCCTAAGTTGTTGGCGGTGGAGTTCTCAGATCACCTTATTCTGTCGGTGGGCTTGAATGCTTCGGATGCTCCTCCCAGAGGTCGGGGTATCTGGAGGATGAATTCGTCTCTGCTGCTGGAGGATGAGATAAGACAATCCTTTGAGGAGTTTTTTCAAGCACAGGTCTCCATCCTGGACTGCTTTGACAATAGGTCTGAGTGGTGGGAGGAGGTCAAAAAACGTGTCGTTAGATTTTTCAAGGGCCTAGCTACCCGGAGAGGCATTGATAGAAGTTTGGCTTACCAGGCTCTGAGGGAGAGGTTGACTGTCCTCGTCTCTGAGGGCGGAGATCCGGGGGAGATCTCTGAGGTCAAACTTCACCTCAAGCAGCAACAGTACGACCGGTTGGCTTCTTTGGCTTTGGAGAGGGATCATGGCAAATACCACTCGCCTGACCCTTACCAGAGTTTCAAACAAAGTTCAGCGCTTAAGACGGTCATCGGTCTCAGGGATGGCTCGGGGTCTCTGGCGAAGTCCAGGTCGGAGATCCTAGCCATCGCTAGAGAGTTTTACGTTGATCTGCTTGGGGAGAAGCCACTTGACCAGGCGAGGATGGAAGACTTCTTGGATTCCACACCAGGTCTGGGAGATACTGATATTTCTGCCATGGACTTGACAGCAGACATTACCGCAGATGAAGTAGCAAGAGCCATTGGTGGCCTTGCGCCTAAAAAGACCCCGGGTCCGGATGGACTGACGGCCGAGTTTTACAAGGCTTTCGTGTCCATTCTGGCCCCTCAATTGGCTGGAGCGTTTAATGATTGCCTTGCTGAGGGCCAGTTGCCTCCCTCCATGAGGCAATCTGCGATAATTTTGCTGTCAAAAGGTCGTGATCCTGAGATGATTGAGAACTGGCGTCCCATCAGCCTTCTCAACGTCGACAGGAAGATCTTGGCGAAAATTTTATTCTGGCGATTGTCCCAGGTGACAGATGTGCTTTCCTGCCATCAGCACTGCTCCGTTGTGGGAAGGAGCACGCTCTCAGCACTGTTAGCTGTCCGGGAGGTCCTGGAGCGGTGCAGGGCTGAGGGTTGGGGAAAGTACCTGCTGGCGTTGGATCAGTTCAAAGCTTTTGATCGGGTCAATCACAAGTACCTGTGGCGGCTACTTTCTGTGTACGGTTTGCAGGGGAGGTTTGTAGATTGGCTGCGGACTTTGTACAAAGGGGCTGAGAGTTTCATGTTGATCAATGGATGGGTAGGCCAGCCTTTTGGGGTGAGCTCGGGGGTGCGCCAGGGTTGTCCGTTGAGCTCTCTGCTATACGTGTTTGCCATCGACCCCTTTGTGAGAAGGCTAGAGGGCAGCGCGCTTGGTGGGGTTCCGGCGGGCGTCTCTGGAAGCTCATCTCTGAAGGTGGTGGCATATGCTGATGACGTCACCGTGGTGGTCTCAGATGCGGAGGAGGCGTTGGTGGTCGCTGAGGAGATCACCCGGTACTCGTTGGCATCCGGTTCCAAGATCAATCCAGATAAATGTGAAACTTTCTGGATGGGCAAAGAGGGGGAGTCCTTTACACTTCCCGGACCCTTTCCCGTGCCTCAAAGTGAAATTAAGATCCTTGGCATCAAATTCGGCCCGGGCGATTATGGCCTGCGAAATTGGGAGAGCAAGCTGTCTGATGTCGACAAGAAAGTGGTCCGCTGGAGAGGTTGGAGTTTGACCTATAGGGAAAGGGTTGATTTGATCAAAATTTACCTGATTCCAATAATGTTATATGTCAGCTATGTCATGATTTTGCCAACATCTCTGTATGCCAGGGTCAATAGCTTGTTCTTCCAAATGTTATGGGGGAACAAGCTAAACCACGTGCGTAGAAATATTACCTACAAAACCAGGCGGGAGGGTGGCCTAGGTATGGTCAACCCGATTGTTTTCTTCTCCTTAATTTTTATTAAGCACAACCTTGGTAGTATGTTGATGGAGAACCCGCCTGGTTGGGCAGGGATCTTTCAGACCTGGTGTGAGCCTTTCCTTGGAGAATGGAAGAGCGGTGGCTCAGTGAAAAATCTGAGGAGACGTCATGGCTACCTTCCGGCCTATGTCATACCTTGCTTGAAGAAACTAGGGCAGTGGGGATTGACGGTGGAGGACATCAGGTCGGTCGATAGGAAGTCCTTGTCGGCCTGGGTGGTGGACTCCTACTTTCCTGACTCACTGGCCTTGAGGGATTGCCCAGGCACAATTTTGGAGGAGGGTTTGCGTTTATTGAACTCACCGCGGATTCCTAACAAATTGTGGGACATCGCCTGGCTTACCTTCCAGGGCAAGCTTTATGTTAGAGGGCTCATGAAGTGTCGGAGGGTGGAAGACCGTGGATGTCCTCGGCAGGAGTGTGCTGTTGAGGAGACCATGGACCACTTTTTGATGTCATGTCCCTTTAATGTAGAAGTGTACAATCAGGTGGGGAGGGCCCTGGGTATCCCGTTTCTGGCGCATCTTAGTTATGCCGAGTGGGCCTATGGAGCTTTCAATCAGCGCCAGGGTTATGATTTATGCACTTTATACATAGTTAGTTTAGTGGTTAGGAGACACTTGTGGTTGGCACGGTGCGATTTAGCCATTAGAAACAAAGACTTGCCCGTCCAGGTGGTGGTGAGCACTATTCTTGGTGAGGTGGGTACTATTCGGTACTTGGAGAGGAAGAAGCTGGGGAGAGGAGCTTGGGTTCTGGCTTGGCAGAACATCAAGCCTCCTTGACTCAGTGGAGGTCTCTCTTGGGTGTGGCTTACTGTCTCTTGTCTTTTCACCTTAGATTTTTTGTGATTTTTCGTCGTAATTTTTGAAGTACTGGCCGCAGGCACACAGGGAGTGTCCCTTTGTATTTCTTTTACGTGTAGGTGAGGTCTTGTCCTGTCCTTGGGTATTAATTTTGATTTGGTCCTGTCTTGTGTTATGTCCATAGTCTTGTGTATTCTGTTTCCGGGCGTAAAAGTCCCGTGGTATGTGTGAGGAATGCATGGCGTTTTTTGTTGGTGTTGTCTGCTCACTTTTGGTAGTGGTTTCTGTATCTTTTATTTTCTTCTTTTCTTTTATTTTTCCGTTTTTGTTATGTCGATGTAAAAGTTGTACTGTAGGTGTTGTCATTGTCGTTATTGGTGGTGGTTTTTATGTTATATGTGTTTTATTTTTGGTTTTTTGTCTGGTTGTCCTGTCAGTTTGAATGTTAATGAGTGGTGTCTCCCCAGCTTGGTTATTATGGTTTTGATATGATAAACAGAGTGTTATTGTGTTTCTCCTTTAACTCAACACAGGTATTGTGTTCATGTGATGGAGTGTTATTGAAAGCAGAGTATTATCTGTTGTTTCTTTTGTGTCTCAACACAGACAGTGTGTTTCTTCTTTTTCTGTATATATGGAAAAACTTGTTTACTGTTGGTTAATGCATATGCATAAAATTTTCTTGATGACGTATGATGTAACTATTTTTTCAGTTTTATAGTAGCATACTCCTTTCTTTTAAAATTATTTATTGATGTATGCTATTACCTTGATGTGGTTAATAAAATATTCAACCCAAACTTCCCTTTTGGGGTGCGATATCTCCGATTCTTGGGGGGCTAATGTCACACCGATTATGCCCATATATAGCCAGGAACCCATGCTACACACACCAGAAATTTGGGGTCTCTGGGGCAAAGGGCCCCAGAGATACAGCCTCCCAATGAGGGCGGTAACCAGGATTAGGAAACGTGCTCCACAGTGCCACCCGGTGGCCATAGGCGGTATAGAAAAGCATCAAAGCATCACTTCTTTCGTTTCCCCTATAACCCTGTGGAGCGGGCCAAGCTGGCACAAAATACTTGTAAGAATTTCCTAAGTCCCAATCCTAACCTCAACCCTAACCTCTACCCTGACCCTCAACCCTAACCCGAACTTCAACCCTAACCTTCAACCCTAACTTCAACCCTAACCTTCAACCCTAACCTCAACCCTAACCCTAACTTCAACCCTAACCTCTACCCTATCTTCAACCCTAACCTTCAACCCTAACATTCAACCCTAACCTCAACCCAAACTTCAACCTGTCTTACATGACAAGTTAGGGTTAAGCATAAATCCTGTTTGCAGAGTCCTAGGGACCCCAAATTCGGAGGGTATGTAGCTCTATATGTCTTCTACCAGCATGCCGAATGTCAAGAGCCTGGCTGGTTCCTGAAAGAAAATTCATCCAACCCAAACTTCAGAGGGTGAGGACGTGTTTGGGAGAGCTCCTGGACTTCCAGGAGAGGCCTTGGTTTGAGCTGCCGGATCCAGCCTTTGAAGTGCTTTTTTGGGCATACTCTTTCACCTGAGGCCCCTGCTCCGGGCCTTGCCGGGCAGGGACCTGTCCTGAGCTAACTGGCCGCTCCAGCCATGGAGCGGCCAGCTCATACCCCCCCTATGGCTTCGCCTACTCACCTGGGGGATGTGGAGAATTCCTCGGACGAGGACCTGGCCAGCAATGCGGTCGCCTGGATTAAAGCAACGAAAGCGTGCATGGAGTACCTGGATCAACTGCGGTACAGTTTCGCAAGGGCACGCTTTCGCTACGGCATCAAGTGGAAGCCAGAGATGCTCTGGCAAGACCAAGACATGCTGGACCTGAGGGAACAAATTATAAAGCAGAAAACAAAATTAGCTGAACTTGAGCTGATCGGTGGCCCTTTTTCTGAGCAATTGGGCTACAAGAAGCGGTTCAAGAAAATGTTGGCAACCGAACAATTCGTGGATAAAAGTGACACGGATGACTGCATAATCATGGAGGATGAGTGCACCCCCCCGGAGATACCACCCTGGTTGAAAGAGGAGGAAGTACCCCAGCCTCCCATCCCGCCCGGGCAGGGGGTGCCTGCCGAAGACCCTGGTGAAGATGAGGTGCGAGTACCAGACCCTGTGGCAAGTGTATGGGTGAGTGCCGATGATGCTGGTGCCGCTGGCCCCGCTGCTGGGGGTCCTGGTGGTTTGAGTGCTGCTGGGGTCCCCGGTGAGGAGGTGGGTAGTGGTGCTAGTGTTGTCCCTGCTGTAGCTGCGGCTGGCATGCCCCCCTCCAACTTACCTGGAGGTGGTGGTGTGGCTGCGGCTGCACAGGCCTCCCCAGATGCTTGCGTGGTTCCTGCTGCTGGTGGATCCTTGGTCCTTGCATCAAAGTCATCTTTGGTGGCTGGTGTAGGGTCTGGGGTGAAGCCAGGAGCGGAGCTATGCGCCCAGGGCCGTCGGGAAAGCTCTCCGCCGTCCAAACAAGATGGCGCCGGCCTCCTGAGAGTCTCTCCGATCACGCCAGCTTCACTTCCGGTGAGCGGGGCGGAAGTGACGTCATCTCCGCCTCAACACGGAATTACCATTGAGGCCAATGGAGCCAATTACGGAAAAGCGTCTGGCATTAGGGCAGCGGTAAATCCGCGTCCAGGCAGAGGTTCTGACGCATCCAAAGCGTCCAAAAATCCGCGTGAACACGGAACTCACATTGAAAGTGATGGTGATAGCGCTGGTGACGGAAATACAGCTAAAGCAAGTGGGGAGGAAGGCGGAATTGGCCCTAATGTTGCAGCAGACGGAAATACTATTGAAGCAGATGGAGAGAAAGGCGGAATCTGTCCTGGGGATGCAGGGGATGCATCTCCACTGCTGTTGGAGGCAGGGGATGCAGAAAGTCGACAGGTAGACATAGAGCTGCGGAGAGAAGTGGCTGATGACAGCAGAGAGGAGATAAAGGTCCAAAGGAAACAAGCTGGGGATACAAGAGGCGTAATTGCAACCACAGCGGTAATGTTGCAGGAAGATCCGCAAGGAAGTGGAGCGGCGTTCCTGGGACTCTTTAATTCTACGCTTAGCGAAGAACAAAATCAGGAAGTATTACGTTTGACAACACAGCCAAATCTAGAGATGGACTTATCTGTAGAAGAGCTGGTGGAGGAGGACATCTCGCAAGTGGTGGAATCGGAGCAGGACGACTCTGATGACATGAACGTAATTGAGAGTGATGCAGAGCAATTGGCTCAGCAATTTGTACCAACCTCCGCTGATGAAGAGGGCACGAGCTCGCCCGAGGACCAAAGCGGGAGTGAGGACACTGGACAACAGACTGGTGAGATACAAGACCCTGTACTTAATAAGTCATATAAAAAAAGAGTTAAGAAAAAAGGGAAGAATAAGATAAGTAGGGCAAAAAAGCTAAAGATTGATGTCGGTGGAAAAAAGGGGAGGAGTGGGAAAATTTCTGTGTCTGAAGTAGAGGGGATAGACGAGTCCTCCCAAGCTGTCCAAGGGGAGGTGGTTTCCCAGAGTAAAGGGGGTCCCCCTGTATTTATACAGGAAGATGAAAGTGGGGAAATCCTGATGGTGAGGGAGGGGGAGGGTGGTACCCCCAAGGTGAAAAGCAAAGGGGAGAGGGATCTCGACCAACTTTTTGGGAGGAACCTCCTCTCGGATTTTATATCTGAGGATGGGAGAAGTTCCCAAAAGGGGGGTAAAAAGAAGAAGAAAGAAAAGTACCCAGGACCACCCCCTCTGGTGGCTGGAGATGTTATTACTGAGTTCAAAACAATTGACTTGACTTACAGGTTGGAAAAAACCCAGCTTGTGGTCATTGATGACCATTCTGGCGAGGCTGTTGTTTTAGCAGTGGAGCCGGGGGGATACTATGGGGGTCTGCACCTGGTTGGCAAGGGCGACCCCGACTGTGGCCTTCAACTTGAATTTCATGCAAATGGAAAAAAATATTCTGTGCGTAATGATACCATAACCAGACATTCTTTTTCAGGTCGTGAGGAGTGGATTGAGGTCATATTGGGGCTTGGGCCTAATGCCCCCAGGTATGGGTCCCCTCCTCCCCCCGCCTCCACTGCGGTCGGCCTTGTCCAGAAGGTCGTCCCGACTCCCGCAGCCAATATTGGTGCTGTTGGAGAGGACTTGAGCACTGGTGTTGGTGCCAGTGCTGTGGTGGGAGCTGGTGGAAGTGTTGTATCTGGGCCGGAGCTGCCAGAGTTGGAAAGCGTCATTAGAGTCGGTTTTCCTGAGCTGGGTCCTGCCCAGAATCCTGGGGCTTTGTCTCCTCTGGCAGCCTCGGCCCGGAGCACTCCAGCAGCTCGCTCGGTTTCTTATTCAAGGGTTGTTAGGGGCGCTGCTCCTGGTAGGAGGGTCCTAGCTCCCCTGGAGACAGGGCTGGAGGATGGCGTCCCGGGTCGAAGGAACGTGGTGCGACTTAAATGGGACCATGCTCTTTTGCCCGTCCCGACCCGCAAACAGTTCACCAGGTATCTCTTCGACATGGGAATCAAGCCAGCAGACCTCTATGCGCTCCTGGCTCCGGGGGATCCTCCGTCCTATTACGATGTGTCCTTCCTCTCTCAACATGGTATGGAGTCCTTCTTAGAGGACCGATTGCGTTTCTCTGAGAATGGCGAGTGGCATGGATTTAAAGTCATTCCGTTATCCAGACAAACGTTGGAGAGGAAGGCGCACATCGTGGTGCAGAACGAGAGCATTCCGGTGAGGGACCTGATGACTTGGGTCCAACATTACGCGGACATAATGTCCCCGCCGCACAAGGTCCTGGATGAGCTCGGGATCTGGTGGGGGGAGTATGAGGTGGCGATCCGGCTCCATACAAAGGAGGGGGTCGTCACCCATATCCCCCGTTCTGCCCTTATAGGGCGGGACAAAGTTATTACTTATTACCCGGGCCAGCCCAGGACCTGCAACAGGTGCGGCAGGCGGGGACATTTGGCCAGCGGCTGCCCGGATCCGAGGTGCAGTCGCTGCCAGGAGTTCGGGCACTCTGCAGCGTCCTGTAAGAGGATTAAATGTAACTTTTGTTTCGAGTTCGGCCACCCGTACACAGAGTGCCCGATCTCCTGGGCGACAATGCCCTCGGATTTGAAAGTCGCCATGCTGTCAAGGATGGGAGAGAGCCAGGATGTCTCTGTGTCTGATCCCAATGTGTGTGTTGAGTCTGTCCCAGCTCCCAGTGTGTCCACGTCTAGTGTGAACCAGTCCTTTGTAGTCCCTTCCCCTAGCTCTCTTCTAGCCAGCATGGCCTCTGTTAGGCAGCCTGGGCCTGAGTCATCGGCTCCCGCCCGGAATGCGGCTCAGGGCGGAGGTGGTCCTCCTCCCAAGGAGCAGCGACCTAGGCCTGTGAGGAGCAGAGAAGGGGGGGGCCTTCGGTCCCTCACTGCTGCTCCTGCGGGTCCATCTCCGACACCCATACCTCTTCCGAGGAGGAGAAAAACTTCTCCTGCTGCCACCCAGGTCGCAGGAGATCCTACCCTCCCCTGTCCTGACCCTGCCCCCTCAGCTCCCACAGGGTCCCTCCCCCCTCCTACCCACCCAGCTCCTGCAGTGTCCCCCCCTCCTCCTGCCCACCCAGCTCCTGCAGTGTCCCTCCCTCCTCCTACCCACCCAGCTCCTGCAGTGTCCCTCCCTCCTCCTACCCTCCCAGCTCCCACAGTGTCCCTCCCCCCTCCTACCCACCCAGCTCCTGCAGTGTCCCTCCCTCCTCCTACCCTCCCAGTTCCTGCAGTGCCCCCTTCCCCTCTTGCCCCTGTTGCTCCAACCCCCTCTCTGCCCCCCCCTGTCATTGCCCCCCCCCCCCCCCCCTTCCACTGACCTTTCTGCCTCAGTTAGTGATGGTGGGCCTGTTTTTCCTAGCCCTGTCCCTGCGGGTTATGCCTTTTTGCCCCCTTGTCCCACGGACGCGGCCCTTGCCCCCTGGAAGAGGGAACACCTGTCACAAGAAGACAGGGACTACCTTGAAGAAAAGTTCAAAACCAAGAAAAGAAGGGGCGTCAAACCCCTGTCTAGGGGAGATCTTCCTGACAATCCAAGGGCAGCAGTCAGAACGGCTGCTGTCCTAAGGAGATTGAAGGAAAAGGAAGTAAAAGTGACAAACAGGTTTGGTGTCTTAGCCACTTCTCCTCTTGCCTCTGAGGAGGAGGAGATGATTGTAGAGAATCCTGCCTCCACTGGGGAGGCACAGTAACTTGTGTTTATGTTTTCTTGTTTTTTGTAGACGTTGTCTTTTTGCTTTGATTTTCTTGTCTTTTGTCCAAAGAAGGATAAAGGGAAGCCTTAAATCACTCTGATGGCGGTTCCCCCACCACTCATACTAGCCACGATCAACGTCGCTAGTATCAAAATGACCAGAGCTCGAAAATTGGCTTTCTCGATTTTGGCTGCCCATGAGGCTGATGTGTTTTTCCTGCAGGAGACCAGGCTCACCTCTGCGGCCGACCTTTGGTTGGCTGAGAGGGACTGGGTGTCCGGTCCGAGTTTCTGGTCTCTTGCGGGAGAGCCTGGTAGTGGTGTGGCGGTCCTTTTTAGGGCCGACATGGTAACCTGCCGGCGGGTTATTGAGGTGGAGTTGGGTAGGTGTCTGGTCCTAGACGTCTGCGTGAGGGGGCAGGATCTCAGGCTTATCAACATCTATGCCGACCCCAAGTGTTTGGGGGAGAGAAAACGCCTCTTTACGCAGATCAGGCCATACCTTTTTTCAGCCTATCCGGTGATCCTGGGTGGTGATTTTAACACCATCACTAGGGCCATGGACAGGGCAAGGGCCCAGGTCCGGATAGTCAGTGACAGTAGGTTTTTAGGTAAGATAGTTAGGGAAGCTGACCTGGTGGATGTGCACATTCGTCACTCCCAGGGTCTCACGGGGTTCACTTTCCAGAGAGGCAGTAGTAGGTCTAGAATAGACAGGTTTTTTGTTTCAGAGAGCCTCATCACTTCAACTCCTAAGTTGTTGGCGGTGGAGTTCTCAGATCACCTTATTCTGTCGGTGGGCTTGAATGCTTCGGATGCTCCTCCCAGAGGTCGGGGTATCTGGAGGATGAATTCGTCTCTGCTGCTGGAGGATGAGATAAGACAATCCTTTGAGGAGTTTTTTCAAGCACAGGTCTCCATCCTGGACTGCTTTGACAATAGGTCTGAGTGGTGGGAGGAGGTCAAAAAACGTGTCGTTAGATTTTTCAGGGGCCTAGCTACCCGGAGAGGCATTGATAGAAGTTTGGCTTACCAGGCTCTGAGGGAGAGGTTGACTGTCCTCGTCTCTGAGGGCGGAGATCCGGGGGAGATCTCTGAGGTCAAACTTCACCTCAAGCAGCAACAGTACGACCGGTTGGCTTCTTTGGCTCTGGAGAGGGATCATGGCAAATACCACTCGCCTGACCCTTACCAGAGTTTCAAACAAAGTTCAGCGCTTAAGACGGTCATCGGTCTCAGGGATGGCTCGGGGTCTCTGGCGAAGTCCAGGTCGGAGATCCTGGCCATCGCTAGAGAGTTTTACGTTGATCTGCTTGGGGAGAAGCCACTTGACCAGGCGAGGATGGAAGACTTCTTGGATTCCACACCAGGTCTGGGAGATACTGATATTTCTGCCATGGACTTGACAGCAGACATTACCGCAGATGAAGTAGCAAGAGCCATTGGTGGCCTTGCGCCTAAAAAGACCCCGGGTCCGGATGGACTGACGGCCGAGTTTTACAAGGCTTTCGTGTCCATTCTGGCCCCTCAATTGGCTGGAGCGTTTAATGATTGCCTTGCTGGGGGCCAGTTACCTCCCTCCATGAGGCAATCTGCGATAATTCTGCTGTCAAAAGGTCGTGATCCTGAGATGATTGAGAACTGGCGTCCCATCAGCCTTCTCAACGTCGACAGGAAGATCTTGGCGAAAATTTTATTCTGGCGATTGTCCCAGGTGACAGATGTGCTTTCCTGCCATCAGCACTGCTCCGTTGTGGGAAGGAGCACGCTCTCAGCACTGTTAGCTGTCCGGGAGGTCCTGGAGCGGTGCAGGGCTGAGGGTTGGGGAAAGTACCTGCTGGCGTTGGATCAGTCCAAAGCTTTTGATCGGGTCAATCACAAGTACCTGTGGCGGCTACTTTCTGTGTACGGTTTGCAGGGGAGGTTTGTAGATTGGCTGCAGACTTTGTACAAAGGGGCTGAAAGTTTCATGTTGATCAATGGATGGGTAGGCCAGCCTTTTGGGGTGAGCTCGGGGGTGCGCCAGGGTTGTCCGTTGAGCTCTCTGCTATACGTGTTTGCCATCGACCCCTTTGTGAGAAGGCTAGAGGGCAGCGCGCTTGGTGGGGTTCCGGCGGGCGTCTCTGGAAGCTCATCTCTGAAGGTGGTGGCATATGCTGATGACGTCACCGTGGTGGTCTCGGATGCGGAGGAGGCGTTGGTGGTCGCTGAGGAGATCACCCGGTACTCGTTGGCATCCGGTTCCAAGATCAATCCAGATAAATGTGAAACTTTCTGGATGGGCAAAGAGGGGGAGTCCTTTACACTTCCCGGACCCTTTCCCGTGCCTCAAAGTGAAATTAAGATCCTTGGCATCAAATTCGGCCCGGGCGATTATGGCCTGCGAAATTGGGAGAGCAAGCTGTCTGATGTCGACAAGAAAGTGGTCCGCTGGAGAGGTTGGAGTTTGACCTATAGGGAAAGGGTTGACTTGATCAAAACTTACCTGATTCCAATAATGTTATATGTCAGCTATGTCATGATTTTGCCAACATCTCTGTATGCCAGGGTCAATAGCTTGTTTTTCCAAATGTTATGGGGGAACAAGCTAAACCACGTGCGTAGAAATATTACCTACAAAACCAGGCGGGAGGGTGGCCTAGGTATGGTCAACCCGATTGTTTTCTTCTCCTTAATTTTTATTAAGCACAATCTTGGTAGTATGTTGATGGAGAACCCGCCTGGTTGGGCAGGGATCTTTCAGACCTGGTGTGAGCCTTTCCTTGGAGAATGGAAGAGCGGTGGCTCAGTGAAAAATCTGAGGAGACGTCATGGCTACCTTCCGGCCTATGTCATACCTTGCTTGAAGAAACTAGGGCAGTGGGGATTGACGGTGGAGGACATCAGGTCGGTCGATAGGAAGTCCTTGTCGGCCTGGGTGGTGGACTCCTACTTTCCTGACTCACTGGCCTTGAGGGATTGCCCAGGCACAATTTTGGAGGAGGGTTTGCGTTTATTGAACTCACCGCGGATTCCTAACAAATTGTGGGACATCGCCTGGCTTACCTTCCAGGGCAAGCTTTATGTTAGAGGGCTCATGAAGTGTCGGAGGGTGGAAGACCGTGGATGTCCTCGGCAGGAGTGTGCTGTTGAGGAGACCATGGACCACTTTTTGATGTCATGTCCCTTTAATGTAGAAGTGTACAATCAGGTGGGGAGGGCCCTGGGTATCCCGTTTCTGGCGCATCTTAGTTATGCCGAGTGGGCCTATGGAGCTTTCAATCAGCGCCAGGGTTATGAT
This sequence comes from Hyperolius riggenbachi, assembly GCF_040937935.1. NCBI lineage: Eukaryota > Metazoa > Chordata > Amphibia > Anura > Hyperoliidae > Hyperolius > Hyperolius riggenbachi. Next base: position 243,847,617 of record NC_090657.1, on the reverse strand, counting down.
TTATGCACTTTATACATAGTTAGTTTAGTGGTTAGGAGACACTTGTGGTTGGCACGGTGCGATTTAGCCATTAGAAACAAAGACTTGCCCGTCCAGGTGGTGGTGAGCACTATTCTTGGTGAGGTGGGTACTATTCGGTACTTGGAGAGGAAGAAGCTGGGGAGAGGAGCTTGGTTTCTGGCTTGGCAGAACATCAAGCCTCCTTGACTCAGTGGAGGTCTCTCTTGGGTGTAGCTTACTATTTCTTGTCTTTTCACCTTAGATTTTTTGATTTTTCGTCGTAATTTTTGAAGTACTGGCCGCAGGCACACAAGGAGTGTCCCTTTGTATTTCTTTTACGTGTAGGTGAGGTCTTGTCCTGTCCTTGGGTATTAATTTTGATTTGGTCCTGTCTTGTGTTATGTCCATAGTCTTGTGTATTCTGTTTCCGGGCGTAAAAGTCCCGTGGTATGTGTGAGGAATGCATGGCGTTTTTTGTTGGTGTTGTCTGTCACTTTTGGTAGTGGTTTCTGTATCTTTTATTTTCTTCTTTTATTTTTTCTTTTTGTTATGTCGGTGTGAAAGTTGTATTGTAGGTGTTGTCATGGTCGTTATTGGTGGTGGGTTTTATGTTATATGTGTTTTATTTTGGTTTTTTGTCTGGTTGTCCTGTCAGTTTGAATGCTAATGAGTGGTGTCTCCCCAGCTTGGTTATTATGGTCTTGATATGATAACAGAGTGTTATGGTGTTTCTCCTTTAACTCAACACAAGTATTGTGTCCATGTGATGGAGTGTTATTGAAAGCAGAGTATTATCTGTTGTTTCTTTTGTGACTCAACACAGACAGTGTGTTTCTTCTTTTTCTGTATATATGGAAAAACTTGTTTACTGTTGATTAATGCATATGCATAACATTTTCTTGATGACGTATGATGTAACTACTTTTTCAGTTTTATAGTAGCATACTCCTTTCTTTTAAAATTATTTATTGTTGTATGCTATTACTTTGATGTGGTTTAATAAAATATTCAACCCAAACTTCCCTTTTGGGGTGCGATATCTCCGATTCTTGGGGGGCTAATGTCACACCGATTATGCCCATATATAGCCAGGAACCCATGCTACACACACCAGAAATTTGGGGTCTCTGGGGCAAAGGGCCCCAGAGATACAGCCTCCCAATGAGGGGGTAACCTGGATCAGAAAACGTGCTCCACAGTGCCCCCTCTGTCCGTCAATCCTTTAATTCCCCTCTAATTAGACAGATACTCAATTCACCCCCTGGTGGCCATAGGCGGTATAGAAAAGCATCAAAGCATCACTTCTTTCGTTTCCCCTATAACCCTAACCTTCAACCCTAACCTCAACCCTAACCCTAACTTCAACCCTAACCTTAACCCTAACCTTCAACCCTAACTTCAACCCTAACCTTCAACCCTAACCTCAACCCTAACCCTAACTTCAACCCTAACCTCTACCCTATCTTCAACCCTAACCTTCAACCCTAACCTTCAACCCTAACCTCAACCCAAACTTCAACCTGTCTTACATGACAAGTTAGGGTTAAGCATAAATCCTGTTTGCAGAGTCCTAGGGACCCCAAATTCGGAGGGTATGTAGCTCTATATGTCTTCTACCAGCATGCCGAATGTCAAGAGCCTGGCTGGTTCCTGAAAGAAAATTCATCCAACCCAAACTTCAGAGGGTGAGGACGTGTTTGGGAGAGCTCCTGGACTTCCAGGAGAGGCCTTGGTTTGAGCTGCCGGATCCAGCCTTTGAAGTGCTTTTTTGGGCATACTCTTTCACCTGAGGCCCCTGCTCCGGGCCTTGCCGGGCAGGGACCTGTCCTGAGCTAACTGGCCGCTCCAGCCATGGAGCGGCCAGCTCATACCCCCCCTATGGCTTCGCCTACTCACCTGGGGGATGTGGAGAATTCCTCGGACGAGGACCTGGCCAGCAATGCGATCGCCTGGATTAAGGCAACGAAAGCGTGCATGGAGTACCTGGAACAACTGCGGTACAGTTTCGCAAGGGCACGCTTTCGCTACGGCATCAAATGGAAGCCAGAGATGCTCTGGCAAGACCAAGACATGCTGGACCTAAGGGAACAAATTATAAAGCAGAAAACAAAATTAGCAGAACTTGAGCTGATCGGTGGCCCTTTTTCTGAGCAGTTGGGCTACAAGAAGCGGTTCAAGAAAATGTTGGCAACCGAACAATTCGTGGATGAAAGTGACACGGATGATGACTGCATAATCATGGAGGATGAGTGCACCCCCCCGGAGATACCACCCTGGTTGAAAGAGGAGGAAGTACCCCAGCCTCCCATCCCGCCCGGGCAGGGGGTGCCTGCCGAAGACCCTGGTGAAGATGAGGTGCGAGTACCAGACCCTGTGGCAAGTGTATGGGTGAGTGCCGATGATGCTGGTGCCGCTGGCCCCGCTGCTGGGGGTCCTGGTGGTTTGAGTGCTGCTGGGGTCCCCGGTGAGGAGGTGGGTAGTGGTGCTAGTGTTGTCCCTGCTGTAGCTGCGGCTGGCATGCCCCCCTCCAACTTACCTGGAGGTGGTGGTGTGGCTGCGGCTGCACAGGCCTCCCCAGATGCTTGCGTGGTTCCTGCTGCTGGTGGATCCTTGGTCCTTGCATCAAAGTCATCTTTGGTGGCTGGTGTAGGGTCTGGGGTGAAGCCAGGAGCGGAGCTATGCGCCCAGGGCCGTCGGGAAAGCTCTCCGCCGTCCAAACAAGATGGCGCCGGCCTCCTGAGAGTCTCTCCGATCACGCCAGCTTCACTTCCGGTGAGCGGGGCGGAAGTGACGTCATCTCCGCCTCAACACGGAATTACCATTGAGGCCAATGGAGCCAATTACGGAAAAGCGTCTGGCATTAGGGCAGCGGTAAATCCGCGTCCAGGCAGAGGTTCTGACGCATCCAAAGCGTCCAAAAATCCGCGTGAACACGGAACTCACATTGAAAGTGATGGTGATAGCGCTGGTGACGGAAATACAGCTAAAGCAAGTGGGGAGGAAGGCGGAATTGGCCCTAATGTTGCAGCAGACGGAAATACTATTGAAGCAGATGGAGAGAAAGGCGGAATCTGTCCTGGGGATGCAGGGGATGCATCTCCACTGCTGTTGGAGGCAGGGGATGCAGAAAGTCGACAGGTAGACATAGAGCTGCGGAGAGAAGTGGCTGATGACAGCAGAGAGGAGATAAAGGTCCAAAGGAAACAAGCTGGGGATACAAGAGGCGTAATTGCAACCACAGCGGTAATGTTGCAGGAAGATCCGCAAGGAAGTGGAGCGGCGTTCCTGGGACTCTTTAATTCTACGCTTAGCGAAGAACAAAATCAGGAAGTATTACGTTTGACAACACAGCCAAATCTAGAGATGGACTTATCTGTAGAAGAGCTGGTGGAGGAGGACATCTCGCAAGTGGTGGAATCGGAGCAGGACGACTCTGATGACATGAACGTAATTGAGAGTGATGCAGAGCAATTGGCTCAGCAATTTGTACCAACCTCCGCTGATGAAGAGGGCACGAGCTCGCCCGAGGACCAAAGCGGGAGTGAGGACACTGGACAACAGACTGGTGAGATACAAGACCCTGTACTTAATAAGTCATATAAAAAAAGAGTTAAGAAAAAAGGGAAGAATAAGATAAGTAGGGCAAAAAAGCTAAAGATTGATGTCGGTGGAAAAAAGGGGAGGAGTGGGAAAATTTCTGTGTCTGAAGTAGAGGGGATAGACGAGTCCTCCCAAGCTGTCCAAGGGGAGGTGGTTTCCCAGAGTAAAGGGGGTCCCCCTGTATTTATACAGGAAGATGAAAGTGGGGAAATCCTGATGGTGAGGGAGGGGGAGGGTGGTACCCCCAAGGTGAAAAGCAAAGGGGAGAGGGATCTCGACCAACTTTTTGGGAGGAACCTCCTCTCGGATTTTATATCTGAGGATGGGAGAAGTTCCCAAAAGGGGGGTAAAAAGAAGAAGAAAGAAAAGTACCCAGGACCACCCCCTCTGGTGGCTGGAGATGTTATTACTGAGTTCAAAACAATTGACTTGACTTACAGGTTGGAAAAAACCCAGCTTGTGGTCATTGATGACCATTCTGGCGAGGCTGTTGTTTTAGCAGTGGAGCCGGGGGGATACTATGGGGGTCTGCACCTGGTTGGCAAGGGCGACCCCGACTGTGGCCTTCAACTTGAATTTCATGCAAATGGAAAAAAATATTCTGTGCGTAATGATACCATAACCAGACATTCTTTTTCAGGTCGTGAGGAGTGGATTGAGGTCATATTGGGGCTTGGGCCTAATGCCCCCAGGTATGGGTCCCCTCCTCCCCCCGCCTCCACTGCGGTCGGCCTTGTCCAGAAGGTCGTCCCGACTCCCGCAGCCAATATTGGTGCTGTTGGAGAGGACTTGAGCACTGGTGTTGGTGCCAGTGCTGTGGTGGGAGCTGGTGGAAGTGTTGTATCTGGGCCGGAGCTGCCAGAGTTGGAAAGCGTCATTAGAGTCGGTTTTCCTGAGCTGGGTCCTGCCCAGAATCCTGGGGCTTTGTCTCCTCTGGCAGCCTCGGCCCGGAGCACTCCAGCAGCTCGCTCGGTTTCTTATTCAAGGGTTGTTAGGGGCGCTGCTCCTGGTAGGAGGGTCCTAGCTCCCCTGGAGACAGGGCTGGAGGATGGCGTCCCGGGTCGAAGGAACGTGGTGCGACTTAAATGGGACCATGCTCTTTTGCCCGTCCCGACCCGCAAACAGTTCACCAGGTATCTCTTCGACATGGGAATCAAGCCAGCAGACCTCTATGCGCTCCTGGCTCCGGGGGATCCTCCGTCCTATTACGATGTGTCCTTCCTCTCTCAACATGGTATGGAGTCCTTCTTAGAGGACCGATTGCGTTTCTCTGAGAATGGCGAGTGGCATGGATTTAAAGTCATTCCGTTATCCAGACAAACGTTGGAGAGGAAGGCGCACATCGTGGTGCAGAACGAGAGCATTCCGGTGAGGGACCTGATGACTTGGGTCCAACATTACGCGGACATAATGTCCCCGCCGCACAAGGTCCTGGATGAGCTCGGGATCTGGTGGGGGGAGTATGAGGTGGCGATCCGGCTCCATACAAAGGAGGGGGTCGTCACCCATATCCCCCGTTCTGCCCTTATAGGGCGGGACAAAGTTATTACTTATTACCCGGGCCAGCCCAGGACCTGCAACAGGTGCGGCAGGCGGGGACATTTGGCCAGCGGCTGCCCGGATCCGAGGTGCAGTCGCTGCCAGGAGTTCGGGCACTCTGCAGCGTCCTGTAAGAGGATTAAATGTAACTTTTGTTTCGAGTTCGGCCACCCGTACACAGAGTGCCCGATCTCCTGGGCGACAATGCCCTCGGATTTGAAAGTCGCCATGCTGTCAAGGATGGGAGAGAGCCAGGATGTCTCTGTGTCTGATCCCAATGTGTGTGTTGAGTCTGTCCCAGCTCCCAGTGTGTCCACGTCTAGTGTGAACCAGTCCTTTGTAGTCCCTTCCCCTAGCTCTCTTCTAGCCAGCATGGCCTCTGTTAGGCAGCCTGGGCCTGAGTCATCGGCTCCCGCCCGGAATGCGGCTCAGGGCGGAGGTGGTCCTCCTCCCAAGGAGCAGCGACCTAGGCCTGTGAGGAGCAGAGAAGGGGGGGGCCTTCGGTCCCTCACTGCTGCTCCTGCGGGTCCATCTCCGACACCCATACCTCTTCCGAGGAGGAGAAAAACTTCTCCTGCTGCCACCCAGGTCGCAGGAGATCCTACCCTCCCCTGTCCTGACCCTGCCCCCTCAGCTCCCACAGGGTCCCTCCCCCCTCCTACCCACCCAGCTCCTGCAGTGTCCCCCCCTCCTCCTGCCCACCCAGCTCCTGCAGTGTCCCTCCCTCCTCCTACCCACCCAGCTCCTGCAGTGTCCCTCCCTCCTCCTACCCTCCCAGCTCCCACAGTGTCCCTCCCCCCTCCTACCCACCCAGCTCCTGCAGTGTCCCTCCCTCCTCCTACCCTCCCAGTTCCTGCAGTGCCCCCTTCCCCTCTTGCCCCTGTTGCTCCAACCCCCTCTCTGCCCCCCCCTGTCATTGCCCCCCCCCCCCCCCCCCCCTTCCACTGACCTTTCTGCCTCAGTTAGTGATGGTGGGCCTGTTTTTCCTAGCCCTGTCCCTGCGGGTTATGCCTTTTTGGCCCCTTGTCCCACGGACGCGGCCCTTGCCCCCTGGAAGAGGGAACACCTGTCACAAGAAGACAGGGACTACCTTGAAGAAAAGTTCAAAACCAAGAAAAGAAGGGGCGTCAAACCCCTGTCTAGGGGAGATCTTCCTGACAATCCAAGGGCAGCAGTCAGAACGGCTGCTGTCCTAAGGAGATTGAAGGAAAAGGAAGTAAAAGTGACAAACAGGTTTGGTGTCTTAGCCACTTCTCCTCTTGCCTCTGAGGAGGAGGAGATGATTGTAGAGAATCCTGCCTCCACTGGGGAGGCACAGTAACTTGTGTTTATGTTTTCTTGTTTTTTGTAGACGTTGTCTTTTTGCTTTGATTTTCTTGTCTTTTGTCCAAAGAAGGATAAAGGGAAGCCTTAAATCACTCTGATGGCGGTTCCCCCACCACTCATACTAGCCACGATCAACGTCGCTAGTATCAAAATGACCAGAGCTCGAAAATTGGCTTTCTCGATTTTGGCTGCCCATGAGGCTGATGTGTTTTTCCTGCAGGAGACCAGGCTCACCTCTGCGGCCGACCTTTGGTTGGCTGAGAGGGACTGGGTGTCCGGTCCGAGTTTCTGGTCTCTTGCGGGAGAGCCTGGTAGTGGTGTGGCGGTCCTTTTTAGGGCCGACATGGTAACCTGCCGGCGGGTTATTGAGGTGGAGTTGGGTAGGTGTCTGGTCCTAGACGTCTGCGTGAGGGGGCAGGATCTCAGGCTTATCAACATCTATGCCGACCCCAAGTGTTTGGGGGAGAGAAAACGCCTCTTTACGCAGATCAGGCCATACCTTTTTTCAGCCTATCCGGTGATCCTGGGTGGTGATTTTAACACCATCACTAGGGCCATGGACAGGGCAAGGGCCCAGGTCCGGATAGTCAGTGACAGTAGGTTTTTAGGTAAGATAGTTAGGGAAGCTGACCTGGTGGATGTGCACATTCGTCACTCCCAGGGTCTCACGGGGTTCACTTTCCAGAGAGGCAGTAGTAGGTCTAGAATAGACAGGTTTTTTGTTTCAGAGAGCCTCATCACTTCAACTCCTAAGTTGTTGGCGGTGGAGTTCTCAGATCACCTTATTCTGTCGGTGGGCTTGAATGCTTCGGATGCTCCTCCCAGAGGTCGGGGTATCTGGAGGATGAATTCGTCTCTGCTGCTGGAGGATGAGATAAGACAATCCTTTGAGGAGTTTTTTCAAGCACAGGTCTCCATCCTGGACTGCTTTGACAATAGGTCTGAGTGGTGGGAGGAGGTCAAAAAACGTGTCGTTAGATTTTTCAGGGGCCTAGCTACCCGGAGAGGCATTGATAGAAGTTTGGCTTACCAGGCTCTGAGGGAGAGGTTGACTGTCCTCGTCTCTGAGGGCGGAGATCCGGGGGAGATCTCTGAGGTCAAACTTCACCTCAAGCAGCAACAGTACGACCGGTTGGCTTCTTTGGCTCTGGAGAGGGATCATGGCAAATACCACTCGCCTGACCCTTACCAGAGTTTCAAACAAAGTTCAGCGCTTAAGACGGTCATCGGTCTCAGGGATGGCTCGGGGTCTCTGGCGAAGTCCAGGTCGGAGATCCTGGCCATCGCTAGAGAGTTTTACGTTGATCTGCTTGGGGAGAAGCCACTTGACCAGGCGAGGATGGAAGACTTCTTGGATTCCACACCAGGTCTGGGAGATACTGATATTTCTGCCATGGACTTGACAGCAGACATTACCGCAGATGAAGTAGCAAGAGCCATTGGTGGCCTTGCGCCTAAAAAGACCCCGGGTCCGGATGGACTGACGGCCGAGTTTTACAAGGCTTTCGTGTCCATTCTGGCCCCTCAATTGGCTGGAGCGTTTAATGATTGCCTTGCTGGGGGCCAGTTACCTCCCTCCATGAGGCAATCTGCGATAATTCTGCTGTCAAAAGGTCGTGATCCTGAGATGATTGAGAACTGGCGTCCCATCAGCCTTCTCAACGTCGACAGGAAGATCTTGGCGAAAATTTTATTCTGGCGATTGTCCCAGGTGACAGATGTGCTTTCCTGCCATCAGCACTGCTCCGTTGTGGGAAGGAGCACGCTCTCAGCACTGTTAGCTGTCCGGGAGGTCCTGGAGCGGTGCAGGGCTGAGGGTTGGGGAAAGTACCTGCTGGCGTTGGATCAGTCCAAAGCTTTTGATCGGGTCAATCACAAGTACCTGTGGCGGCTACTTTCTGTGTACGGTTTGCAGGGGAGGTTTGTAGATTGGCTGCAGACTTTGTACAAAGGGGCTGAAAGTTTCATGTTGATCAATGGATGGGTAGGCCAGCCTTTTGGGGTGAGCTCGGGGGTGCGCCAGGGTTGTCCGTTGAGCTCTCTGCTATACGTGTTTGCCATCGACCCCTTTGTGAGAAGGCTAGAGGGCAGCGCGCTTGGTGGGGTTCCGGCGGGCGTCTCTGGAAGCTCATCTCTGAAGGTGGTGGCATATGCTGATGACGTCACCGTGGTGGTCTCGGATGCGGAGGAGGCGTTGGTGGTCGCTGAGGAGATCACCCGGTACTCGTTGGCATCCGGTTCCAAGATCAATCCAGATAAATGTGAAACTTTCTGGATGGGCAAAGAGGGGGAGTCCTTTACACTTCCCGGACCCTTTCCCGTGCCTCAAAGTGAAATTAAGATCCTTGGCATCAAATTCGGCCCGGGCGATTATGGCCTGCGAAATTGGGAGAGCAAGCTGTCTGATGTCGACAAGAAAGTGGTCCGCTGGAGAGGTTGGAGTTTGACCTATAGGGAAAGGGTTGACTTGATCAAAACTTACCTGATTCCAATAATGTTATATGTCAGCTATGTCATGATTTTGCCAACATCTCTGTATGCCAGGGTCAATAGCTTGTTTTTCCAAATGTTATGGGGGAACAAGCTAAACCACGTGCGTAGAAATATTACCTACAAAACCAGGCGGGAGGGTGGCCTAGGTATGGTCAACCCGATTGTTTTCTTCTCCTTAATTTTTATTAAGCACAATCTTGGTAGTATGTTGATGGAGAACCCGCCTGGTTGGGCAGGGATCTTTCAGACCTGGTGTGAGCCTTTCCTTGGAGAATGGAAGAGCGGTGGCTCAGTGAAAAATCTGAGGAGACGTCATGGCTACCTTCCGGCCTATGTCATACCTTGCTTGAAGAAACTAGGGCAGTGGGGATTGACGGTGGAGGACATCAGGTCGGTCGATAGGAAGTCCTTGTCGGCCTGGGTGGTGGACTCCTACTTTCCTGACTCACTGGCCTTGAGGGATTGCCCAGGCACAATTTTGGAGGAGGGTTTGCGTTTATTGAACTCACCGCGGATTCCTAACAAATTGTGGGACATCGCCTGGCTTACCTTCCAGGGCAAGCTTTATGTTAGAGGGCTCATGAAGTGTCGGAGGGTGGAAGACCGTGGATGTCCTCGGCAGGAGTGTGCTGTTGAGGAGACCATGGACCACTTTTTGATGTCATGTCCCTTTAATGTAGAAGTGTACAATCAGGTGGGGAGGGCCCTGGGTATCCCGTTTCTGGCGCATCTTAGTTATGCCGAGTGGGCCTATGGAGCTTTCAATCAGCGCCAGGGTTATGATTTATGCACTTTATACATAGTTAGTTTAGTGGTTAGGAGACACTTGTGGTTGGCACGGTGCGATTTAGCCATTAGAAACAAAGACTTGCCCGTCCAGGTGGTGGTGAGCACTATTCTTGGTGAGGTGGGTACTATTCGGTACTTGGAGAGGAAGAAGCTGGGGAGAGGAGCTTGGTTTCTGGCTTGGCAGAACATCAAGCCTCCTTGACTCAGTGGAGGTCTCTCTTGGGTGTAGCTTACTATTTCTTGTCTTTTCACCTTAGATTTTTTGATTTTTCGTCGTAATTTTTGAAGTACTGGCCGCAGGCACACAAGGAGTGTCCCTTTGTATTTCTTTTACGTGTAGGTGAGGTCTTGTCCTGTCCTTGGGTATTAATTTTGATTTGGTCCTGTCTTGTGTTATGTCCATAGTCTTGTGTATTCTGTTTCCGGGCGTAAAAGTCCCGTGGTATGTGTGAGGAATGCATGGCGTTTTTTGTTGGTGTTGTCTGTCACTTTTGGTAGTGGTTTCTGTATCTTTTATTTTCTTCTTTTATTTTTTCTTTTTGTTATGTCGGTGTGAAAGTTGTATTGTAGGTGTTGTCATGGTCGTTATTGGTGGTGGGTTTTATGTTATATGTGTTTTATTTTGGTTTTTTGTCTGGTTGTCCTGTCAGTTTGAATGCTAATGAGTGGTGTCTCCCCAGCTTGGTTATTATGGTCTTGATATGATAACAGAGTGTTATGGTGTTTCTCCTTTAACTCAACACAAGTATTGTGTCCATGTGATGGAGTGTTATTGAAAGCAGAGTATTATCTGTTGTTTCTTTTGTGACTCAACACAGACAGTGTGTTTCTTCTTTTTCTGTATATATGGAAAAACTTGTTTACTGTTGATTAATGCATATGCATAACATTTTCTTGATGACGTATGATGTAACTACTTTTTCAGTTTTATAGTAGCATACTCCTTTCTTTTAAAATTATTTATTGTTGTATGCTATTACTTTGATGTGGTTTAATAAAATATTCAACCCAAACTTCCCTTTTGGGGTGCGATATCTCCGATTCTTGGGGGGCTAATGTCACACCGATTATGCCCATATATAGCCAGGAACCCATGCTACACACACCAGAAATTTGGGGTCTCTGGGGCAAAGGGCCCCAGAGATACAGCCTCCCAATGAGGGGGTAACCTGGATCAGAAAACGTGCTCCACAGTGCCCCCTCTGTCCGTCAATCCTTTAATTCCCCTCTAATTAGACAGATACTCAATTCACCCCCTGGTGGCCATAGGCGGTATAGAAAAGCATCAAAGCATCACTTCTTTCGTTTCCCCTATAACCCTAACCTTCAACCCTAACCTCAACCCTAACCCTAACTTCAACCCTAACCTTAACCCTAACCTTCAACCCTAACTTCAACCCTAACCTTCAACCCTAACCTCAACCCTAACCCTAACTTCAACCCTAACCTCTACCCTATCTTCAACCCTAACCTTCAACCCTAACCTTCAACCCTAACCTCAACCCAAACTTCAACCTGTCTTACATGACAAGTTAGGGTTAAGCATAAATCCTGTTTGCAGAGTCCTAGGGACCCCAAATTCGGAGGGTATGTAGCTCTATATGTCTTCTACCAGCATGCCGAATGTCAAGAGCCTGGCTGGTTCCTGAAAGAAAATTCATCCAACCCAAACTTCAGAGGGTGAGGACGTGTTTGGGAGAGCTCCTGGACTTCCAGGAGAGGCCTTGGTTTGAGCTGCCGGATCCAGCCTTTGAAGTGCTTTTTTGGGCATACTCTTTCACCTGAGGCCCCTGCTCCGGGCCTTGCCGGGCAGGGACCTGTCCTGAGCTAACTGGCCGCTCCAGCCATGGAGCGGCCAGCTCATACCCCCCCTATGGCTTCGCCTACTCACCTGGGGGATGTGGAGAATTCCTCGGACGAGGACCTGGCCAGCAATGCGATCGCCTGGATTAAGGCAACGAAAGCGTGCATGGAGTACCTGGAACAACTGCGGTACAGTTTCGCAAGGGCACGCTTTCGCTACGGCATCAAATGGAAGCCAGAGATGCTCTGGCAAGACCAAGACATGCTGGACCTAAGGGAACAAATTATAAAGCAGAAAACAAAATTAGCAGAACTTGAGCTGATCGGTGGCCCTTTTTCTGAGCAGTTGGGCTACAAGAAGCGGTTCAAGAAAATGTTGGCAACCGAACAATTCGTGGATGAAAGTGACACGGATGATGACTGCATAATCATGGAGGATGAGTGCACCCCCCCGGAGATACCACCCTGGTTGAAAGAGGAGGAAGTACCCCAGCCTCCCATCCCGCCCGGGCAGGGGGTGCCTGCCGAAGACCCTGGTGAAGATGAGGTGCAAGTACCAGACCCTGTGGCAAGTGTATGGGTGAGTGCCGATGATGCTGGTGCCGCTGGCCCCGCTGCTGGGGGTCCTGGTGGTGTGAGTGCTGCTGGGGTCCCCGGTGAGGCGGTGGGTAGTGGTGCTAGTGTTGTCCCTGCTGTAGCTGCGGCTGGCATGCCCCCCTCCAACTTACCTGGAGGTGGTGGTGTGGCTGCGGCTGCACAGGCCTCCCCAGATGCTTGCGTGGTTCCTGCTGCTGGTGGATCCTCGGTCCTTGCATCAAAGTCATCTTTGGTGGCTGGTGTAGGGTCTGGGGTGAAGCCAGGAGCGGAGCTATGCGCCCAGGGCCGTCGGGAAAGCTCTCCGCCGTCCAAACAAGATGGCGCCGACCTCCTGAGTGTCTCTCCGATCACGCCAGCTTCACTTCCGGTGAGCGGGGTGGAAGTGACGTCATCTCCGCCTCAACACGGAATTACCATTGAGGCCAATGGAGCCAATTACGGAAATGCGTCTGGCATTAGGGCAGCGGTAAATCCGCGTCCAGGCAGAGGTTCTGACGCGTCCAAAGCGTCCAGAAATCCGCGTGAACACGGAACTCACATTGAAAGTGATGGTGATGGATGCGGAAACCATGCTGATGGCGCTGGTGACGGAAATACAGCTAAAGCAAGTGGGGAAGAAGGCGGAATTGGCCCTAATGTTGCAGCAGACGGAAATGCTATTGAAGCAGATGGAGAGAAAGGCGGAATCTGCCCTGGGGATGCAGGGGATGCATCTCCACTGCTGTTGGAGGCAGGGGATGCAGAAAGTCGACAGGTAGACATAGAGCTGCGGAGAGAAGTGGCTGATGACAGCAGAGAGGAGATAAAGGTTCAAAGGAAACAAGCTGGGGATACAAGAGGCGTAATTGCAACCACAGCGGTAATGTTGCAGGAAGATCCGCAAGGAAGTGGAGCAGCGTTCCTGGGACTCTTTAATTCTACGCTTAGCGAAGAACAAAATCAGGAAGTATTACGTTTGGCAACACAGCCAAATCTAGAGATGGACTTATCTGTAGAAGAGCTGGTGGAGGAGGACATATCGCAAGTGGTGGAATCGGAGCAGGACGACTCTGATGACATGAACGTAATTGAGAGTGATGCAGAGCAATTGGCTCAGCAATTTGTACCAACCTCCGCTGATGAAGAGGGCACGAGCTCGCCCGAGGACCAAAGCGGGAGTGAGGACACTGGACAACAGACTGGTGAGATACAAGACCCTGTACTTAATAAGTCATATAAAAAAAGAGTTAAGAAAAAAGGGAAGAATAAGATAAGTAGGGCAAAAAAGCTGAAGATTGATGTCGGTGGAAAAAAGGAGAGGAGTGGGAAAATTTCCGTGTCTGAAGTAGAGGAGATAGACGAGTCCTCCCAAGCTGCCCAAGGGGAGGTGGATTCCCAGAGTAAAGGGGGTCCCCCTGTATTTATACAGGAAGATGAAAGTGGGGAAATCCTGATGGTGAGGGAGGGGGAGGGTGGTACCCCCAAGGTGAAAAGCAAAGGGGAGAGGGATCTCGACCAACTTTTTGGGAGGAACCTCCTCTCGGATTTTATATCTGAGGATGGGAGAAATTCCCAAAAAGGGGGTAAAAAGAAGAAGAAAGAAAAGTACCCAGGACCACCCCCTCTGGTGGCTGGAGATATTATTACTGAGTTCAAAACAATTGACTTGACTTACAGGTTGGAAAAAACCCAGCTTGTGGTTATTGATGACCATTCTGGCGAGGCTGTTGTTTTAGCAGTGGAGCCGGGGGGATACTATGGGGGTCTGCACCTGGTTGGCAAGGGCGACCCCGCCTGTGGCCTTCAACTTGAATTTCATGCAAATGGAAAAAAATATTCTGTGCGTAATGATATCATAACCAGACATTCTTTTTCAGGTCGTGAGGAGTGGATTGAGGTCATATTGGGACTTGGGCCTAATGCCCCCAGGTATGGGTCCCCTTCTCCCCCCGCCTCCACTGCGGTCGGCCTTGTCAAGAAGGTCGTCCCGACTCCCGCAGCCACTATTGGTGCTGTTGGAGAGGACTTGAGCACTAATGCTGGTGCCAGTGCTGTGATGGGGGCTGGTGGAGGTGTTGTGCTTGGGCCGGAGCTGCCAGAGTTGGAAAGCGTCATTAGAGTTGGTTTTCCTGAGCTGGGTCCTGCCCAGAATCCTGGGGCTTTGTCTCCTCTGGCAGCCTCGGCCCAGAGCACTCCAGCAGCTCGCTCGGTTTCTTATTCAAGGGTTGTTAGGGGTGCTGCTCCTGGTAGGAGGGTCCTAGCTCCCCTGGAGACAGGGCTGGAGGATGGCGTCCCGGGTCGAAGGAACGTGGTGCGACTTAAATGGAACCATGCTCTTTTGCCCGTCCCGACCCGCAAACAGTTCACCAGGTATCTCTTCGACATGGGAATCAAGCCAGCAGACCTCTATGCGCTCCTGGCTCCGGGGGATCCTCCGTCCTATTACGATGTGTCCTTCCTCTCCCAACATGGTATGGAGTCCTTCTTAGAGGACCGATTGCGATTCTCTGAGAATGGCGAGTGGCATGGATTTAAAGTCATTCCGTTATCCAGACAAACGTTGGAGAGGAAGGCGCACATCGTAGTGCAGAATGAGAGCATTCCGGTGAGGGACCTGATGACTTGGGTCCAACATTACGCGGACATAATGTCCCCGCCGCACAAGGTCCTGGATGAGCTCGGGATCTGGTGGGGGGAATATGAGGTGGCGATCCGGCTCCATACAAAGGAGGGGGTCGTCACCCATATCCCCCGTTCTGCCCTTATAGGGCGGGACAAAGTTATTACTTATTACCCGGGCCAGCCCAGGACCTGCAACAGGTGCGGCAGGCGGGGACATTTAGCCAGCGGCTGCCCGGATCCGAGGTGCAGTCGCTGCCAGGAGTTCGGGCACTCTGCAGCGTCCTGTAAGAGGATTAAATGTAACTTTTGTTTCGAGTTCGGCCACCCGTACACAGAGTGCCCGATCTCCTGGGCGACAATGCCCTCGGATTTGAAAGTCGCCATGCTGTCGAGGATGGGAGAGAGCCAGGATGTCTCTGTGTCTGATCCCAATGTGTGTGTTGAGTCTGTCCCAGCTCCCAGTGTGTCCACGTCTAGTGTGAACCAGTCCTTTGTAGTCCCTTCCCCTAGCTCTCTTCTAGCCAGCATGGCCTCTGTTAGGCAGCCTGGGCCTGAGTCATCGGCTCCCGCCCGGAATGCGGCTCAGGGCGGAGGTGACCCTCCTCCCAAGGAGCAGCGACCTAGGCCTGTGAGGAGCAGAGAAGGGGGGGGCCTTCGGTCCCTCACTGCTGCTCCTGCGGGTCCATCTCCGACACCCATACCTCTTCCGAGGAGGAGAAAAACTTCTCCTGCTGCCACTCAGGTCGCAGGAGATCCCACCCTCCCCTGTCCTGACCCTGCCCCCTCAGCTCCCACAGTGTCCCTCCCCCCTCCTACCCACCTAGCTCCTGCAGTGTCCCTCCCTCCTCCTACCCACCCAGCTCCTGCAGTGTCCCTCCCTCCTCCTACCCTCCCAGCTCCCACAGTGTCCCTCCCTCCTCCTACCCTCCCAGCTCCCACAGTGTCCCTCCCCCCTCCTACCCACCCAGCTCCTGCAGTGTCCCTCCCTCCTCCTACCCTCCCAGCTCCTGCAGTGCCCCCTTCCCCTCCTGCCCCTGTTGCTCCAACCCCCTCTCTGCCCCCCCCTGTCATTGCCCCCCCCTCCCCCCACCTTCCACTGACCTTTCTGCCTCAGTCAGTGATGGTGGGCCTGTTTTTCCTAGCCCTGTCCCCGCGGGTTATGCCTTTTCGGCCCCTTGTCCTACGGACGCGGCCCTTGCCCCCTGGAGGAGGGAACACCTGTCACAGGAAGACAGGGACTACCTTGAACAAAAGTTCAAAACCAAGAAAAGAAGGGGCGTCAAACCTCTGTCTAGGGGGGATCTTCCTGACAATCCAAGGGCAGCAGTCAGGACGGCTGCTGTCCTAAGGAGATTGAAGGAAAAGGAAGTAAAAGTGACAAACAGGTTTGGTGTCTTAGCCACTTCTCCTCTTGCCTCTGAGGAGGAGGAGATGGTTGTAGAGAATCCTGCCTCCACTGGGGAGGCACAGTAACTTGTGTTTATGTTTTCTTGTTTTTTTTTTGTAGACGTTGTCTTTTTGCTTTTGATTTTTTTTTTGTCTTTTTGTCCAAAGAAGGATAAAGGGAAACCTTAAATCACTCTGATGGCGGTTCCCCCACCACTCATACTGGCCACGATCAACGTCGCTAGTATCAAAATGACCAGAGCTCGAAAATTGGCTTTCTCGATTTTGGCTGCCCATGAGGCTGATGTGTTTTTCTTGCAGGAGACCAGGCTCACCTCTGCGGCCGACCTTTGGTTGGCTGAGAGGGACTGGGTGTCCGGTCCGAGTTTCTGGTCTCTTGCGGGAGAGCCTGGTAGTGGTGTGGCGGTCCTTTTTAGGGCTGACATGGTAACCTGCCGGCGGGTTATTGAGGTGGAGTTGGGTAGGTGTCTGGTCCTAGACGTCTGCGTGAGGGGGCAGGATCTCAGGCTTATTAACATCTATGCCGACCCCAAGTGTTTGGGGGAGAGAAAACGCCTCTTTACGCAGATCAGGCCATACCTTTTTTCAGCCTATCCGGTGATCCTGGGTGGTGATTTTAACACCGTCACTAGGGCCATGGACAGGGCAAGGGCCCAGGTCCGGATAGTCAGTGACAGTAGGTTTTTAGGTAAGATAGTTAGGGAAGCTGACCTGGTGGATGTGCACATTCGTCACTCCCAGGGTCTCACGGGGTTCACTTTCCAGAGAGGCAGTAGTAGGTCTAGAATAGACAGGTTTTTTGTTTCAGAGAGCCTTATCACTTCAACTCCTAAGTTGTTGGCGGTGGAGTTCTCAGATCACCTTATTCTGTCGGTGGGCTTGAATGCTTCGGATGCTCCTCCCAGAGGTCGGGGTATCTGGAGGATGAATTCGTCTCTGCTGCTGGAGGATGAGATAAGACAATCCTTTGAGGAGTTTTTTCAAGCACAGGTCTCCATCCTGGACTGCTTTGACAATGGGTCTGAGTGGTGGGAGGAGGTCAAAAAACGTGTCGTTAGATTTTTCAAGGGCCTAGCTACCCGGAGAGGCATTGATAGAAGTTTGGCTTACCAGGCTCTGAGGGAGAGGTTGACTGTCCTCGTCTCTGAGGGCGGAGATCCGGGGGAGATCTCTGAGGTCAAACTTCACCTCAAGCAGCAAAAGTACGACCGGTTGGCTTCTTTGGCTCTGGAGAGGGATCATGGCAAATACCACTCGCCTGACCCTTACCAGAGTTTCAAACAAAGTTCAGCGCTTAAGACGGTCATCGGTCTCAGGGATGGCTCGGGGTCTCTGGCGAAGTCCAGGTCGGAGATCCTAGCCATCGCTAGAGAGTTTTACGTTGATCTGCTCGGGGAGAAGCCACTTGACCAGGCGAGGATGGAAGACTTCTTGGATTCCACACCAGGTCTGGGAGATACTGATATTTCTGCCATGGACTTGACAGCAGACATTACCGCAGATGAAGTAGCAAGAGCCATTGGTGGCCTTGCGCCTAAAAAGACCCCGGGTCCGGATGGACTGACGGCCGAGTTTTACAAGGCTTTCGTGTCCATTCTGGCCCCTCAATTGGCTGGAGCGTTTTAATGATTGCCTTGCTGAGGGCCAGTTACCTCCCTCCATGAGGCAATCTGCGATAATTCTGCTGTCAAAAGGTCGTGATCCTGAGATGATTGAGAACTGGCGTCCCATCAGCCTTCTCAACGTCGACAGGAAGATCTTGGCGAAAATTTTATTCTGGCGATTGTCCCAGGTGACGGATGTGCTTTCCTGCCATCAGCACTGCTCCGTTGTGGGAAGGAGCACGCTCTCAGCACTGTTAGCTGTCCGGGAGGTCCTGGAGCGGTGCAGGGCTGAGGGTTGGGGAAAGTACCTGCTGGCGTTGGATCAGTCCAAAGCTTTTGATCGGGTCAATCACAAGTACCTGTGGCGGCTACTTTCTGTGTACGGTTTGCAGGGGAGGTTTGTAAATTGGCTGCGGACTTTGTACAAAGGGGCTGAGAGTTTCATGTTGATCAATGGATGGGTAGGCCAGCCTTTTGGGGTGAGCTCGGGGGTGCGCCAGGGTTGTCCGTTGAGCTCTCTGCTATACGTGTTTGCCATCGACCCCTTTGTGAGAAGGCTAGAGGGCAGCGCGCTTGGTGGGGTTCCGGCGGGCGTCTCTGGAAGCTCATCTCTGAAGGTGGTGGCATATGCTGATGACGTCACCGTGGTGGTCTCGGATGCGGAGGAGGCGTTGGTGGTCGCTGAGGAGATCACCCGGTACTCGTTGGCATCCGGTTCCAAGATCAATCCAGATAAATGTGAAACTTTCTGGATGGGCAAAGAGGGGGAGTCCTTTACACTTCCCGGACCCTTTCCCGTGCCTCAAAGTGAAATTAAGATCCTTGGCATCAAATTCGGCCCGGGCGATTATGGCCTGCGAAATTGGGAGAGCAAGCTGTCTGATGTCGACAAGAAAGTGGTCCGCTGGAGAGGTTGGAGTTTGACCTATAGGGAAAGGGTTGATTTGATCAAAACTTACCTGATTCCAATAATGTTATATGTCAGCTATGTCATGATTTTGCCAACATCTCTGTATGCCAGGGTCAATAGCTTGTTCTTCCAAATGTTATGGGGGAACAAGCTAAACCACGTGCGTAGAAATATTACC
Organism: Hyperolius riggenbachi; assembly: GCF_040937935.1. Lineage (NCBI taxonomy): Eukaryota > Metazoa > Chordata > Amphibia > Anura > Hyperoliidae > Hyperolius > Hyperolius riggenbachi. The sequence goes on along the minus strand of NC_090657.1, from coordinate 243,828,770 downwards.
TACAAAACCAGGCGGGAGGGTGGCCTAGGTATGGTCAACCCGATTGTTTTCTTCTCCTTAATTTTTATTAAGCACAATCTTGGTAGTATGTTGATGGAGAACCCGCCTGGTTGGGCAGGGATCTTTCAGACCTGGTGTGAGCCTTTCCTTGGAGAATGGAAGAGCGGTGGCTCAGTGAAAAATCTGAGGAGACGTCATGGCTACCTTCCGGCCTATGTCATACCTTGCTTGAAGAAACTAGGGCAGTGGGGATTGACGGTGGAGGACATCAGGTCGGTCGATAGGAAGTCCCTGTCGACTTGAGTGGTGGACTCCTACTTTCCTGACTCACTGGCCTTGAGGGATTGCCCAGGCACAATTTTGGAGGAGGGTTTGCGTTTATTGAACTCACCGCGGATTCCTAACAAATTGTGGGACATCGCCTGGCTTACCTTCCAGGGCAAGCTTTATGTTAGAGGGCTCATGAAGTGTCAGAGGGTGGAAGACCGTGGATGTCCTCGGCAGGAGTGCGCTGTTGAGGAGACCATGGACCACTTTTTGATGTCATGTCCCTTTAATGTAGAAGTGTACAATCAGGTGGGGAGGGCCCTGGATATCCCGTTTCTGGCGCATCTTAGTTATGCCGAGTGGGCCTATGGAGCTTTCAATCAGCGCCAGGGTTATGATTTATGCACTTTATACATAGTTAGTTTAGTGGTTAGGAGACACTTGTGGTTGGCACGGTGCGATTTAGCCATTAGAAACAAAGACTTGCCCGTCCAGGTGGTGGTGAGCACTATTCTTGGTGAGGTGGGTACTATTCGGTACTTGGAGAGGAAGAAGCTGGGGAGAGGAGCTTGGGTTCTGGCTTGGCAGAACATCAAGCCTCCTTGACTCAGTGGAGGTCTCTCTTGGGTGTAGTTTACTGTCTCTTGTCTTTCCACCTTAGATTTTTTGATTTTTCGTCGTAATTTTTGAAGTATTGGCCGCAGGCACACAGGGAGTGTCCCTTTGTATTTCTTTTTACGTGTAGGTGAGGTCTTGTCCTGTCCTTGGGTATTATTTTTTGATTTGGTCTTGTTTTGTGTTATGTCCATAGTCTTGTGTATTCTGTTTCCGGGCGTAAAAGTCCCGTGGTATGTGTGAGGTATGTATGGCGTTTTATGTTGGTGTTGTCTGCTCACTTTTGGTAGTGGTTTCTGTATCTTTTATTTTCCTCTTTTCTTTTATTTTTCTTTTTTTTTTTTTTTTTTTTTTTTGTTATGTCGGTGTGAAAGTTGTATTGTAGGTGTTGTCTTTGTCGTTATTGGTGGTGGTTTTTTATGTTATATGTGTTTTATTTTTGGTGTTTTTTGTCTGGTTGTCCTGTCAGTTTGAATGTTAATGAGTGGTGTCTCCCCAGCTTGGTTATTATGGTTTTGATATGATAAACAGAGTGTTATTGTGTTTCTCCTTTAACTCAACACAGGTATTGTGTTCATGTGATGGAGTGTTATTGAAAGCAGAGTATTATCTGTTGTTTCTTTTGTGACTCAACACAGACAGTGTGTTTCTTCTTTTTCTGTATATATGGAAAAACTTGTTTACTGTTGGTTAATGCATATGCATAAAATTTTCTTGATGACGTATGATGTAACTATTTTTTCAGTTTTATAGTAGCATACTCCTTTCTTTTAAAATTATTTATTGATGTATGCTATTACCTTGATGTGGTTTAATAAAATATTCAACCCAAACTTCCCTTTTGGGGTGCGATATCTCCGATTCTTGGGGGGCTAATGTCACACCGATTATGCCCATATATAGCCAGGAACCCATGCTACACACACCAGAAATTTGGGGTCTCTGGGGCAAAGGGCCCCAGAGATACAGCCTCCCAATGAGGGGGTAACCTGGATCAGAAAACGTGCTCCACAGTGCCCCCTCTGTCCGTCAATCCTTTAATTCCCCTCTAATTAGACAGATACTCAATTCACCCCCTGGTGGCCATAGGCGGTATAGAAAAGCATCAAAGCATCACTTCTTTCGTTTCCCCTATAACCCTAACCCTAACCCTAACCCTAACCCTAACCCTAACCCTAACTTCAACCCTAACCTTCAACCCTAACCTCAACCCTAACCCTAACTTCAACCCTAACCTTAACCCTAACCTTCAACCCTAACTTCAACCCTAACCTTCAACCCTAACCTCAACCCTAACCCTAACTTCAACCCTAACCTCTACCCTATCTTCAACCCTAACCTTCAACCCTAACCTTCAACCCTAACCTCAACCCAAACTTCAACCTGTCTTACATGACAAGTTAGGGTTAAGCATAAATCCTGTTTGCAGAGTCCTAGGGACCCCAAATTCGGAGGGTATGTAGCTCTATATGTCTTCTACCAGCATGCCGAATGTCAAGAGCCTGGCTGGTTCCTGAAAGAAAATTCATCCAACCCAAACTTCAGAGGGTGAGGACGTGTTTGGGAGAGCTCCTGGACTTCCAGGAGAGGCCTTGGTTTGAGCTGCCGGATCCAGCCTTTGAAGTGCTTTTTTGGGCATACTCTTTCACCTGAGGCCCCTGCTCCGGGCCTTGCCGGGCAGGGACCTGTCCTGAGCTAACTGGCCGCTCCAGCCATGGAGCGGCCAGCTCATACCCCCCCTATGGCTTCGCCTACTCACCTGGGGGATGTGGAGAATTCCTCGGACGAGGACCTGGCCAGCAATGCGATCGCCTGGATTAAGGCAACGAAAGCGTGCATGGAGTACCTGGAACAACTGCGGTACAGTTTCGCAAGGGCACGCTTTCGCTACGGCATCAAATGGAAGCCAGAGATGCTCTGGCAAGACCAAGACATGCTGGACCTAAGGGAACAAATTATAAAGCAGAAAACAAAATTAGCAGAACTTGAGCTGATCGGTGGCCCTTTTTCTGAGCAGTTGGGCTACAAGAAGCGGTTCAAGAAAATGTTGGCAACCGAACAATTCGTGGATGAAAGTGACACGGATGATGACTGCATAATCATGGAGGATGAGTGCACCCCCCCGGAGATACCACCCTGGTTGAAAGAGGAGGAAGTACCCCAGCCTCCCATCCCGCCCGGGCAGGGGGTGCCTGCCGAAGACCCTGGTGAAGATGAGGTGCAAGTACCAGACCCTGTGGCAAGTGTATGGGTGAGTGCCGATGATGCTGGTGCCGCTGGCCCCGCTGCTGGGGGTCCTGGTGGTGTGAGTGCTGCTGGGGTCCCCGGTGAGGCGGTGGGTAGTGGTGCTAGTGTTGTCCCTGCTGTAGCTGCGGCTGGCATGCCCCCCTCCAACTTACCTGGAGGTGGTGGTGTGGCTGCGGCTGCACAGGCCTCCCCAGATGCTTGCGTGGTTCCTGCTGCTGGTGGATCCTCGGTCCTTGCATCAAAGTCATCTTTGGTGGCTGGTGTAGGGTCTGGGGTGAAGCCAGGAGCGGAGCTATGCGCCCAGGGCCGTCGGGAAAGCTCTCCGCCGTCCAAACAAGATGGCGCCGACCTCCTGAGTGTCTCTCCGATCACGCCAGCTTCACTTCCGGTGAGCGGGGTGGAAGTGACGTCATCTCCGCCTCAACACGGAATTACCATTGAGGCCAATGGAGCCAATTACGGAAATGCGTCTGGCATTAGGGCAGCGGTAAATCCGCGTCCAGGCAGAGGTTCTGACGCGTCCAAAGCGTCCAGAAATCCGCGTGAACACGGAACTCACATTGAAAGTGATGGTGATGGATGCGGAAACCATGCTGATGGCGCTGGTGACGGAAATACAGCTAAAGCAAGTGGGGAAGAAGGCGGAATTGGCCCTAATGTTGCAGCAGACGGAAATGCTATTGAAGCAGATGGAGAGAAAGGCGGAATCTGCCCTGGGGATGCAGGGGATGCATCTCCACTGCTGTTGGAGGCAGGGGATGCAGAAAGTCGACAGGTAGACATAGAGCTGCGGAGAGAAGTGGCTGATGACAGCAGAGAGGAGATAAAGGTTCAAAGGAAACAAGCTGGGGATACAAGAGGCGTAATTGCAACCACAGCGGTAATGTTGCAGGAAGATCCGCAAGGAAGTGGAGCAGCGTTCCTGGGACTCTTTAATTCTACGCTTAGCGAAGAACAAAATCAGGAAGTATTACGTTTGGCAACACAGCCAAATCTAGAGATGGACTTATCTGTAGAAGAGCTGGTGGAGGAGGACATATCGCAAGTGGTGGAATCGGAGCAGGACGACTCTGATGACATGAACGTAATTGAGAGTGATGCAGAGCAATTGGCTCAGCAATTTGTACCAACCTCCGCTGATGAAGAGGGCACGAGCTCGCCCGAGGACCAAAGCGGGAGTGAGGACACTGGACAACAGACTGGTGAGATACAAGACCCTGTACTTAATAAGTCATATAAAAAAAGAGTTAAGAAAAAAGGGAAGAATAAGATAAGTAGGGCAAAAAAGCTGAAGATTGATGTCGGTGGAAAAAAGGGGAGGAGTGGGAAAATTTCCGTGTCTGAAGTAGAGGAGATAGACGAGTCCTCCCAAGCTGCCCAAGGGGAGGTGGATTCCCAGAGTAAAGGGGGTCCCCCTGTATTTATACAGGAAGATGAAAGTGGGGAAATCCTGATGGTGAGGGAGGGGGAGGGTGGTACCCCCAAGGTGAAAAGCAAAGGGGAGAGGGATCTCGACCAACTTTTTGGGAGGAACCTCCTCTCGGATTTTATATCTGAGGATGGGAGAAATTCCCAAAAAGGGGGTAAAAAGAAGAAGAAAGAAAAGTACCCAGGACCACCCCCTCTGGTGGCTGGAGATATTATTACTGAGTTCAAAACAATTGACTTGACTTACAGGTTGGAAAAAACCCAGCTTGTGGTTATTGATGACCATTCTGGCGAGGCTGTTGTTTTAGCAGTGGAGCCGGGGGGATACTATGGGGGTCTGCACCTGGTTGGCAAGGGCGACCCCGCCTGTGGCCTTCAACTTGAATTTCATGCAAATGGAAAAAAATATTCTGTGCGTAATGATATCATAACCAGACATTCTTTTTCAGGTCGTGAGGAGTGGATTGAGGTCATATTGGGACTTGGGCCTAATGCCCCCAGGTATGGGTCCCCTTCTCCCCCCGCCTCCACTGCGGTCGGCCTTGTCCAGAAGGTCGTCCCGACTCCCGCAGCCACTATTGGTGCTGTTGGAGAGGACTTGAGTACTAATGCTGGTGCCAGTGCTGTGATGGGGGCTGGTGGAGGTGTTGTGCTTGGGCCGGAGCTGCCAGAGTTGGAAAGCGTCATTAGAGTTGGTTTTCCTGAGCTGGGTCCTGCCCAGAATCCTGGGGCTTTGTCTCCTCTGGCAGCCTCGGCCCAGAGCACTCCAGCAGCTCGCTCGGTTTCTTATTCAAGGGTTGTTAGGGGTGCTGCTCCTGGTAGGAGGGTCCTAGCTCCCCTGGAGACAGGGCTGGAGGATGGCGTCCCGGGTCGAAGGAACGTGGTGCGACTTAAATGGGACCATGCTCTTTTGCCCGTCCCGACCCGCAAACAGTTCACCAGGTATCTCTTCGACATGGGAATCAAGCCAGCAGACCTCTATGCGCTCCTGGCTCCGGGGGATCCTCCGTCCTATTACGATGTGTCCTTCCTCTCCCAACATGGTATGGAGTCCTTCTTAGAGGACCGATTGCGATTCTCTGAGAATGGCGAGTGGCATGGATTTAAAGTCATTCCGTTATCCAGACAAACGTTGGAGAGGAAGGCGCACATCGTAGTGCAGAACGAGAGCATTCCGGTGAGGGACCTGATGACTTGGGTCCAACATTACGCGGACATAATGTCCCCGCCGCACAAGGTCCTGGATGAGCTCGGGATCTGGTGGGGGGAATATGAGGTGGCGATCCGGCTCCATACAAAGGAGGGGGTCGTCACCCATATCCCCCGTTCTGCCCTTATAGGGCGGGACAAAGTTATTACTTATTACCCGGGCCAGCCCAGGACCTGCAACAGGTGCGGCAGGCGGGGACATTTAGCCAGCGGCTGCCCGGATCCGAGGTGCAGTCGCTGCCAGGAGTTCGGGCACTCTGCAGCGTCCTGTAAGAGGATTAAATGTAACTTTTGTTTCGAGTTCGGCCACCCGTACACAGAGTGCCCGATCTCCTGGGCGACAATGCCCTCGGATTTGAAAGTCGCCATGCTGTCGAGGATGGGAGAGAGCCAGGATGTCTCTGTGTCTGATCCCAATGTGTGTGTTGAGTCTGTCCCAGCTCCCAGTGTGTCCACGTCTAGTGTGAACCAGTCCTTTGTAGTCCCTTCCCCTAGCTCTCTTCTAGCCAGCATGGCCTCTGTTAGGCAGCCTGGGCCTGAGTCATCGGCTCCCGCCCGGAATGCGGCTCAGGGCGGAGGTGACCCTCCTCCCAAGGAGCAGCGACCTAGGCCTGTGAGGAGCAGAGAAGGGGGGGGGCCTTCGGTCCCTCACTGCTGCTCCTGCGGGTCCATCTCCGACACCCATACCTCTTCCGAGGAGGAGAAAAACTTCTCCTGCTGCAACTCAGGTCGCAGGAGATCCCACCCTCCCCTGTCCTGACCCTGCCCCCTCAGCTCCCACAGTGTCCCTCCCCCCTCCTACCCACCCAGCTCCTACAGTGTCCCTCCCTCCTCCTACCCACCCAGCTCCCACAGTGTCCCTCCCCCCTCCTACCCACCCAGCTCCTGCAGTGTCCCTCCCTCCTCCTACCCTCCCAGCTCCTGCAGAGCCCCCTTCCCCTCCTGCCCCTGTTGCTCCAACCCCATCTCTGCCCCCCCCCTGTCATTGCCCCCCCCTCCCCCCCCCCTTCCACTGACCTTTCTGCCTCAGTTAGTGATGGTGGGCCTGTTTTTTCTAGCCCTGTCCCCGCGGGTTATGCCTTTTCGGCCCCTTGTCCTACGAACGCGGCCCTTGCCCCCTGGAAGAGGGAACACCTGTCACAAGAAGACAGGGACTACCTTGAAGAAAAGTTCAAAACCAAGAAAAGAAGGGGCGTCAAACCCCTGTCTAGGGGGGATCTTCCTGACAATCCAAGGGCAGCAGTCAGGACGGCTGCTGTCCTAAGGAGATTGAAGGAAAAGGAAGTAAAAGTGACAAACAGGTTTGGTGTCTTAGCCACTTCTCCTCTTGCCTCTGAGGAGGAGGAGATGGTTGTAGAGAATCCTGCCTCCACTGGGGAGGCACAGTAACTTGTGTTTATGTCTTCTTGTTTTTTTGTAGACGTTGTCTTTCTGCTTTTGATTTTTTTGTCTTTTTGTCCAAAGAAGGATAAAGGGAAGCCTTAAATCACTCTGATGGCGGTTCCCCCACCACTCATACTAGCCACGATCAACGTCGCTAGTATCAAAATGACCAGAGCTCGAAAATTGGCTTTCTCGATTTTGGCTGCCCATGAGGCTGATGTGTTTTTCCTGCAGGAGACCAGGCTCACCTCTGCGGCCGACCTTTGGTTGGCTGAGAGGGACTGGGTGTCCGGTCCGAGTTTCTGGTCTCTTGCGGGAGAGCCTGGTAGTGGTATGGCGGTCCTTTTTAGGGCTGACATGGTAACCTGCCGGCGGGTTATTGAGGTGGAGTTGGGTAGGTGTCTGGTCCTAGACGTCTGCGTGAGGGGGCAGGATCTCAGGCTTATCAACATCTATGCCGACCCCAAGTGTTTGGGGGAGAGAAAACGCCTCTTTACGCAGATCAGGCCATACCTTTTTTCAGCCTATCCGGTGATCCTGGGTGGTGATTTTAACACCGTCACTAGGGCCATGGACAGGGCAAGGGCCCAGGTCCGGATAGTCAGTGACAGTAGGTTTTTAGGTAAGATAGTTAGGGAAGCTGACCTGGTGGATGTGCACATTCGTCACTCCCAGGGTCTCACAGGGTTCACTTTCCAAAGAGGCAGTAGTAGGTCTAGAATAGACAGGTTTTTTGTTTCAGAGAGCCTCATCACTTCAACTCCTAAGTTGTTGGCGGTGGAGTTCTCAGATCACCTTATTCTGTCGGTGGGCTTGAATGCTTCGGATGCTCCTCCCAGAGGTCGGGGTATCTGGAGGATGAATTCGTCTCTGCTGCTGGAGGATGAGATAAGACAATCCTTTGAGGAGTTTTTTCAAGCACAGGTCTCCATCCTGGACTGCTTTGACAATAGGTCTGAGTGGTGGGAGGAGGTCAAAAAACGTGTCGTTAGATTTTTCAAGGGCCTAGCTACCCGGAGAGGCATTGATAGAAATTTGGCTTACCAGGCTCTGAGGGAGAGGTTGACTGTCCTCGTCTCGGAGGGCGGAGATCCGGGGGAGATCTCTGAGGTCAAACTTCACCTTAAGCAGCAACAGTACGACCGGTTGGCTTCTTTGGCTCTGGAGAGGGATCATGGCAAATACCACTCGCCTGACCTTTACCAGAGTTTCAAACAAAGTTCAGCGCTTAAGACGGTCATCGGTCTCAGGGATGGCTCGGGGTCTCTGGCGAAGTCCAGGTCGGAGATCCTAGCCATCGCTAGAGAGTTTTACGTTGATCTGCTTGGGGAGAAGCCACTTGACCAGGCGAGGATGGAAGACTTCTTGGATTCCACACCAGGTCTGGGAGATACTGATATTTCTGCCATGGACTTGACAGCAGACATTACCGCAGATGAAGTAGCAAGAGCCATTGGTGGCCTTGCGCCTAAAAAGACCCCGGGTCCGGATGGACTGACGGCCGAGTTTTACAAGGCTTTCGTGTCCATTCTGGCCCCTCAATTGGCTGGAGCGTTTAATGATTGCCTTGCTGAGGGCCAGTTACCTCCCTCCATGAGGCAATCTGCGATAATTCTGCTGTCAAAAGGTCGTGAGCCTGAGATGATTGAGAACTGGCGTCCCATCAGCCTTCTCAACGTCGACAGGAAGATCTTGGCGAAAATTTTATTCTGGCGATTGTCCCAGGTGACAGATGTGCTTTCCTGCCATCAGCACTGCTCCGTTGTGGGAAGGAGCACGCTCTCAGCACTGTTAGCTGTCCGGGAGGTCCTGGAGCGGTGCAGGGCTGAAGGTTGGGGAAAGTACCTGCTGGCGTTGGATCAGTCCAAAGCTTTTGATCGGGTCAATCATAAGTACCTGTGGCGGCTACTTTCTGTGTACGGTTTGCAGGGGAGGTTTGTAGATTGGCTGCGGACTTTGTACAAAGGGGCTGAGAGTTTCATGTTGATCAATAGATGGGTAGGCCAGCCTTTTGGGGTGAGCTCGGGGGTGCGCCAGGGTTGTCCGTTGAGCTCTCTGCTATACGTGTTTGCCATCGACCCCTTTGTGAGAAGGCTAGAGGGCAGCGCGCTTGGTGGGGTTCCGGCGGGCGTCTCTGGAAGCTCATCTCTGAAGGTGGTGGCATATGCTGATGACGTCACCGTGGTGGTCTCGGATGCGGAGGAGGCGTTGGTGGTCGCTGAGGAGATCACCCGGTACTCGTTGGCATCCGGTTCCATGATCAATCCAGATAAATGTGAAACTTTCTGGATGGGCAAAGAGGGGGAGTCCTTTACACTTCCCGGACCCTTTCCCGTGCCTCAAAGTGAAATTAAGATTCTTGGCATCAAATTCGGCCCGGGCGATTATGGCCTGCGAAATTGGGAGAACAAGCTGTCTGATGTCGACAAGAAAGTGGTCCGCTGGAGAGGTTGGAGTTTGACCTATAGGGAAAGGGTTGATTTGATCAAAACTTACCTGATTCCAATAATGTTATATGTCAGCTATGTCATGATTTTGCCAACATCTCTGTATGCCAGGGTCAGTAGCTTGTTTTTCCAAATGTTATGGGGGAACAAGCTAAACCACGTGCGTAGAAATATTACCTACAAAACCAGGCGGGAGGGTGGCCTAGGTATGGTCAACCCGATTGTTTTCTTCTCCTTAATTTTTATTAAGCACAATCTTGGTAGTATGTTGATGGAGAACCCGCCTGGTTGGGCAGGGATCTTTCAGACCTGGTGTGAGCCTTTCCTTGGAGAATGGAAGAGCGGTGGCTCAGTGAAAAATCTGAGGAGACGTCATGGCTACCTTCCGGCCTATGTCATACCTTGCTTGAAGAAACTAGGGCAGTGGGGATTGACGGTGGAGGACATCAGGTCGGTCGATAGGAAGTCCCTGTCGACTTGGGTGGTGGACTCCTACTTTCCTGACTCACTGGCCTTGAGGGATTGCCCAGGCACAATTTTGGAGGAGGGTTTGCGTTTATTGAACTCACCGCGGATTCCTAACAAATTGTGGGACATCGCCTGGCTTACCTTCCAGGGCAAGCTTTATGTTAGAGGGCTCATGAAGTGTCGGAGGGTGGAGGACCGTGGATGTCCTCGGCAGGAGTGCGCTGTTGAGGAGACCATGGACCACTTTTTGATGTCATGTCCCTTTAATGTAGAAGTGTACAATCAGGTGGGGAGGGCCCTGGATATCCCGTTTCTGGCGCATCTTAGTTATGCCGAGTGGGCCTATGGAGCTTTCAATCAGCGCCAGGGTTATGATTTATGCACTTTATACATAGTTAGTTTAGTGGTTAGGAGACACTTGTGGTTGGCACGGTGCGATTTAGCCATTAGAAACAAAGACTTGCCCGTCCAGGTGGTGGTGAGCACTATTCTTGGTGAGGTGGGTACTATTCGGTACTTGGAGAGGAAGAAGCTGGGGAGAGGAGCTTGGGTTCTGGCTTGGCAGAACATCAGGCCTCCTTGACTCAGTGGAGGTCTCTCTTGGGTGTAGCTTACTGTCTCTTGTCTTTCCACCTTAGATTTTTTGATTTTTCGTCGTAATTTTTGAAGTATTGGCCGCAGGCACACAGGGAGTGTCCCTTTGTATTTCTTTTTACGTGTAGGTGAGGTCTTGTCCTGTCCTTGGGTATTATTTTTGATTTGGTCTTGTTTTGTGTTATGTCCATAGTCTTGTGTATTCTGTTTCCGGGCGTAAAAGTCCCGTGGTATGTGTGAGGTATGCATGGTGTTTTATGTTGGTGTTGTCTGCTCACTTTTGGTAGTGGTTTCTGTATCTTTTATTTTCTTCTTTTCTTTTCTTTTTCTTTTTTGTTATGTCGGTGTGAAAGTTGTATTGTAGGTGTTGTCATTGTCGTTATTGGTGGTGGTTTTTATGTTATATGTGTTCTATTTTTGGTTTTTGTCTGGTTGTCCTGTCAGTTTGAATGCTAATGAGTGGTGTCTCCCCAGCTTGGTTATTATGGTTTTGATATGATAACAGAGTGTTATTGTGTTTCTCCTTTAACTCAACACAGGTATTGTGTTCATGTGATGGAGTGTTATTGAAAGCAGAGTATTATCTGTTGTTTCTTTTGTGACTCAACACAGACAGTGTGTTTCTTCTTTTTCTGTATATATGGGAAAACTTGTTTACTGTTGGTTAATGCATATGCATAAAATTTTCTTGATGATGTATGATGTAACTACTTTTTCAGTTTTATAGTAGCATACTCCTTTCTTTTAAAATTATTTATTGATGTATGCTATTACCTTGATGTGGTTTAATAAAATATTCAACCCAAACTTCCCTTTTGGGGTGCGATATCTCCGATTCTTGGGGGGCTAATTTCACACCGATTATGCCCATATATAGCCAGGAACCCATGCTACACACACCAGAAATTTGGGGTCTCTGGGGCAAAGGGCCCCAGAGATACAGCCTCCCAATGAGGGGGTAACCTGGATCAGAAAACGTGCTCCACAGTGCCCCCTCTGTCCGTCAATCCTTTAATTCCCCTCTAATTAGACAGATACTCAATTCACCCCCTGGTGGCCATAGGCGGTATAGAAAAGCATCAAAGCATCACTTCTTTCGTTTCCCCTATAACCCTAACCCTAACCCTAACCCTAACCCTAACCTCAACCCAAACTTCAACCTGTCTTACATGACAAGTTAGGGTTAAGCATAAATCCTGTTTGAAGAGTCCTAGGGACCCCAAATTCGGAGGGTATGTAGCTCTATATGTCTTCTACCAGCATGCCGAATGTCAAGAGCCTGGCTGGTTCCTGAAAGAAAATTCATCCAACCCAAACTTCAGAGGGTGAGGACGTGTTTGGGAGAGCTCCTGGACTTCCAGGAGAGGCCGTTTTTCTACAAGCTGAGTCCAGTGTTGGAGCACCTTTCTGGGCACGATTTCCACCTGAAGTCCCTGCTCCGGGCCTTGCCGGGCAGGGACCTGTCCTGAGCTAACTGGCCGCTCCAGCCATGGAGCGGCCAGCTCATACCCCCCCTACAACTCCACCAACTTACCAGTGGGATGGTGGAACCTCTTCAGAGGAAGATGTCGCATCCAATGTGATAGCCTGGGTCAGGGCTGTGAAAGCTTGTGAGGAGACTTTGGGGCAGCTGAGATACAGTTTTGAGCGAGCCAGATTCCGACATGGCATCAAATGGAAGCCTGAGATGCTATGGCGAGATCAACAGATGATGGACCTGAGGAAACAAATAATAGCAGAGAAAGCAAAATTGGCTGAACTTGAAAAAGTTGGAGGTCCCTTTGCCGAACAATTGAGATACAGAAAAAGGTTTAAAAAAATGCTGAAACCAGAGACGGACGTGGACGATAGTGACACGGAGGAGGATTGTGTAATCATCGAAGATGAGTGCACCCCCTCGGAGAGACCACCGTGGGTGAAAGCGGAAGAATTCCAGTTCCCCATCCCACCCGGGCAGAGTGTGCAGGCTGTGGAGCCAATGGGCGAAGTGATGCAGGGGTTGCAGATACCGGGCTCTGTGGCGGGTAATCAGGTGAGTGCTGGCGGTATCAGTGCCGCTGCCCTTGCTGCTGGGGGTTCTAGTGGCGTGGGTGCTGCTGGAGCCCTTAGTGAGGTAGTAGGTGGCGGTGCTGGTGCTGTCCCTGCTGTGGCTGTGGCTGGCATGCCCCCCTCCGACTTACCTGGTGGTGGTGGCGTGGCTGCAGCTGCACAGGCCTCCCTGGTTGCCCGCATGGTCTCCGCTCCTGGTAGGATCCTGGTCCCTACATCAGAGTCACCTGAGGTGGCTGGTGTGGGGTCTGGGGCGAAGCTGGGAGTGGGGCTGTGCGCCCAGAGCCAAAGGGAAAGCTCCACGCCGTGTGATGTGATCCAGCAAGATGGCGCCGGCCTGCCGAGCGGTGCCTCGTCCACGCCGACCCCACTTCCGGTCGGCGAACCGGAAGTGACATCAACAGCTGTTTTTCCGCCCGAAAACGGAAATACCATTCAACCCAGTGATGATGAAGGCATTAATGCGGCAGTAAGCACGCGTCCAGGCGATTTTGACGCGGTTGATGCGGCCCAAAGTCCGCATGGAAACGGAAAACCCATGCAACTTAATGTAAGTCAATGCGGACTTTCAGGCGAAGCTGATGCGGCGGTAGATCCGCATGGAAACGGAAAAGCCATTGCCACCAATGAAGTTGGATGCGGGATTTCCCCCCAAAAAGTTGAAGGCGGAATTCCAAGCCAAGCCAAGACGGAAAAAGGCGAGCTGCAGTATGGTGATGCAGGGGATGCTTCTCCACTGCTAATGGGAGCTGAGGATGCAGGAAATCAGTCCCTAGATGACACAGTGCAAAGCGAAATGATTTCTGAAGGTGGCAACAATGCAAATGAGGAGGAGGTGGTAGTCAAAGTGCAGAGGAGACTATCAGAGCGAGGAATGGAGCAAACCGTGTTAGCAACTACACCGGCAATGCTGCGGGAAGATCTAGATGGAAATGGAGTGGCTTTCATGGGACTGCTGAACTCAAACCTGAGTGAAGAACAGAGTAGAGAAATTTTGTGCTTGGCTACACAGCCGAGCTTGGACATGGACTTGTCCGTTGAAGAATTCATTGAAGAGGATTCTTTTCCGGAGCAAAGATCAGAAGTGCCTGGGCCTGCTGGGCATATGGAAGAGTTTGTAGGGAACGATGACCAACTGGCTCAAGAGTTTTTCCCAACCTCTGCTGAAGAGATGGTCTCGAGCTCTCCTGAGAACCAGAGTGGAGATGAGGACGCTAAAGAGCCAGTGGGTGAGAAACAATCTCTTCTCTTTGCTAAAATGTCTAGAAAAAGAATTAAAAAGAAAGGCAAAAATAAGTTGAGTAAAGCAAAGAAATTGAATGTTGATGTTGGTAGGAGGAAGGGAAAAAGTGGAAAGGCCCAGGTGTCCACTTTACACATAGGAAAGATTGATGTACCCCCTCGGGATTCACAAGGTGGGAAGAGGGAGGGTGTCCGGGATGAAGAGAGTACCCCAACTTTCGTTCAAGAGAGTGAAGGTGGGGAAATCCTGTTAGTACAGAAAAGAGATGTGGGTTCCCAGCAGGCAAGAGGTGAGGGTTATAGAGATATGGCCCCCTTCTTTGAGAAGAACCTCCTTTCAGATTTAATATCCGAGAATGAGGAAGAAAATAAGAAAGGGGGGAAGAAAAAGAAAAAGGGTAAACACCCTGAGCCCCCTCCGGTGGTGACTGATGATATTGTCACAGAATTTAAGACCGCTAATCTAACTTACAGGCTGGAAAAAACCAGATTAGTGGTCATTGATGACCATTCTGGTGAAGCTGAAATTTTGGCGGTGGAGCCGGGGGGATATTATGGAGGCCTATGCCTGGTAGGTTCGGGTGACCCCAAATGTGGCCTCCAGCTTGAGTTTCGAGCGGGTGGCAAGAAGTTCACTGTGCAGGGTGATAATGTTAGAAGATTCTCTCACTCAGGTGAGTTAGAATGGATGGAGGCCATTTTCGGGCTCGGGCCGAATGCTCCCAGGTATGGGTCTCCCCCTCCCCCCGCTTCCACTGCAACCAGCTTTAACCAGATACGTGTGGTAACTCCTGCAGCTGTATCGAGTGCTGTTAGGACAAACACTGTGGCCACTAATGATAGTAGTGGTGTTGTGATGGGGGCTGATGGGGGCGCTACGGCTGGGCTGGGACTGCCAGAGTTGGAGAGCGTGATAAGGGTCGGGTTCCCGGAACTTGGTCCCGCCCAGAATCCCGGGGCTCTCGCTCCTCTGGCGGTTTCAGCCCAGGGTGCCTCGTCGGCCCGCCCTTTGGCCTATTCAAGAGTGGTTAGGGGTCCTGCTCCTGGGAGGAGAGTATTAGCTCCCCTGGAGACAGGATTGGAGGATGGCATCCCAGGCAGGAGAAACGTGGTTCGCTTAAAGTGGGAACATACCCTCCTACCTGTTCCAACCAAAAAACAGTTCGTAAAGTTTCTCCTTGACATGGGAATAAAGCCAACAGCAGACCTCTATGCGATCCTGGCTCCAGGGGACCCTCCGTCATACTACGATGTGTCCTTCCTCTCCCAGCACGGTATGGAGGTGTTTTTAGAGGATCGGCTGAGACAGTCAGATGACAACAACGAGTGGCACGGCTTCAAAGTCGTTCCTCTATCTAGACAGACGCTGGAGAGGAAGGCACATATTGTGGTGCAAAACGAGAGCATTCCGGTGCGGGACCTGATGACTTAGGTCCAACATTACGCGGACATAATGTCCCCGCCGCACAAGGTCCTGGATGAGCTCGGGATCTGGTGGGGGGAGTATGAGGTGGCGATCCGTCTCCATATGAAGGCGGGGGTCGTCACCCATATTCCCCGTTCCGCCCTTATAGGGCGAGATAAGATTATTACCTACTACCCGGGCCAGCCCAGGACCTGCAATAGGTGCGGCAAAAGGGGACATTTGGCCAGCGGCTGCCCGGATCCGAGGTGCAGTCGCTGCCAGGAGTTCGGGCACTCCACGTCTTCTTGTAGAAGGATCAAATGTAATTTTTGTTTCGAGTTTGGCCATCCTTACACGGAGTGCCCGATCTCCTGGGCGACGATGCCCTCGGATTTGAAGGTCGCCATGCTGACTAGAATGGGGGAGAGCCAGGAAGTGTCTGTGTCTGACCCTAATGTGTCTGTGGAGTCCGTTCCAGTTCCTGTTGTGTCAACGTCTAGTGTGAACCCGTCCTTTGTAGCCCCTTCCCCTGTTTCTCTTCCAGTCAGCATGGCCTCTGTTAGGCAGCCTGGGCCTGAGTCGTCGGCTCCCGCCCGGGATGCTGCTCAGGGCGGAGGTGACCCTCCTCCCAGGGAGCAGCGACCCAGATTCACTAGGAGCAGGGGAGGATATAGTCTTCGTCCTCTCTCTGCTGCTCCTGTGGGGCAATTATTGGCCCCCAAACCTCTTCCAAGGAAGACAAAAGGTTCTTCGACCACCGTTTCTGCCCTTCCCGCCCCTGCCCCCCCCGCCCCTGCAGTGTCCCTTCCCCCCCCTGTCCCCCCCGCTCCTGCAGTGTCCCTCCCCCCCCCTGTCCCCCCCGCTCCTGCAGTGTCCCCCCCCCTGTCCCCCCCGCCCCTGCAGTGTCCCCCCCCCCCCTGTCCCCCCTGCCTCTGCAGTGTCCCTCCCCCCTTCCAGCTTTGCTGCCCCGGCTGCTCCTGGTACCTCCCCCGCCCCTCCCATTACCATCACACTCCCTTCCCCCCATCCCGCGGGCCCTTCCGTATCAACTGATAGTAGTAGTTTTTCAAGTCCTATTCCCAACGCGTATGCCTTTTCTGCCCCCTGTCCAACAGATGCTGCCCTTGCCCCTTGGAAAAGGGAGCATCTCTCACAGGAAGATAAAGACTATCTGAAAGAGCGTTTTAAAATGAAAAAGAAAGCAGGGGCTAAACCCCTATCTAGAGGCCTCCCTGGTAATCCAAAGGAGGCGAGTAGGATAGCTGCCTACCAGAGAAGGCAAAAGGAAAAAGAGGTGACCATAGTTAATAAGTATAAGGTCCTAGCCACTTCTCCTCTTGCATCCGAAGAGGAGGAGATGGTCGTAGAGAATTCTGCCTCCACTGGGGAGACACAGTAACTTTTGTTTATTTTTTCTTTGAAGTCCATAGTCTTGTGTATCTAAGTGTTTCCGGGCGTAAAAGTCCCGTGGTATGTGTGAGGTATGTGTGACGTTATGTTGGTGTTGTCCTCTTATTTGTTTTGGGTGGTGTTTGTGTTATTTATTTTCTTTTATTTCTCTTTTTGTCATGTTAGTGTGAAGGTTGTAGTGTAGGTGTTGTCATTGTCTTTATTGGTGGTGGGTCTGTGTTGCATGTATTTTATTTCTAGTTTTTGTCTGGTTGTTTCTGTTAGTTTGAGTGTTAATGAGTGGTGTCTCCCTAGCTTGGTTTATTATGGTTTGATGTGATAACAGAGTGTTATTGTGTTTAACTTAACACAGGTATTGTGTTTCTGAGACAGAGTGTTATTTGAAAGTAGAAGTATTATTTGTTGTTTCTTTTTGTGACTCAGCATAGACATTGTGTTTTCTTTCTCCCTTCTGTATATATGAAGAAACTTATTTAATGTTGTTTGATGCATATGCATAAAATTTTCTTGATAATGTATGATGTAACTACTTTTCAGTTTTATAGTAGCATGCTCCTTTTTTTAAAATTATTTATTGATGTATGCTATTACTTTGACGTGGTTTAATAAAAAATTCAACCCAAACTTCCCTTTTGGGGTGCGATATCTCCGATTCTTGGGGGGCTAATGTCACACCGATTATGCCCATATATAGCCAGGAACCCATGCTACACACACCAGAAATTTGGGGTCTCTGGGGCAAAGGGCCCCAGAGATACAGCCTCCCAATGAGGGGGTAACCTGGATCAGAAAACGTGCTCCACAGTGCCCCCTCTGTCCGTCAATCCTTTAATTCCCCTCTAATTAGACAGATACTCAATTCACCCCCTGGTGGCCATAGGCGGTATAGAAAAGCATCAAAGCATCACTTCTTTCGTTTCCCCTATAACCCTAACCCTAACTTCAACCCTAACCCTAACCCCTAACCCTAACCCTAACCCTAACCCTAACCCCTAACCCGAAACCCTAATTTCTAGGCCACAACCCTAAATTCTAAGCCTAAAACCCTAAATTCTAACCCTAAATTCTAACCCTAAACCCTGTCTTCTAACCCTAACCTAACCCTAACCCTAAAACCAAGATTCGAAGGCCAAAACTGGATTTCTAAGCCTAAACCCTCCATTCGGACTATTCAACTTCAATTCTAAGCCTCCCACCTGAGTTTTGACCAGAAGAAGAAGAAGAAGAAGAAGAAGAAGAAGAAGAAGAAGAAGAATTGGTCTCTTGGCGGAAAAAAAAAAAAAAAGTTATTTTTTTTCGAGGAGAAGGTTTATTGGGGGGAAAAAAAGCCCAAACAAATTTTTTTTTTCTTTCTAACCCTAATTTCGAAGCCGAAACCCTAATTTCTCGGCCACAACCCTAAATTCTAACCCTAAAACCCTAAATTCTAACCCTACATTCTAACCCTAAACCCTGTCTTCTAACCCTAACCTAACCCTAACCCTAAAACCAAGATTCGAAGGCCAAAACTGGATTTCTAAGCCTAAACCCTCCATTCGGACTATTCAACTTCAATTCTAAGCCTCCCACCTGAGTTTTGACCAGAAGAAAAAGAAGAAGAAGAAGAAGAAGAAGAAGAAGAAGAAGAAGAAGAATTGGTCTCTTGGCGAAAAAAAAAAAAAAAAAAAAGTTATTTTTTTTCGAGGAGAAGGTTTATTGGGGGAAAAAAAAGCCCCAACATTTTTTTTTTCTTTCTAACCCTAATTTCGAAGCCGAAACCCTAATTTCTAGGCCACAACCCTAAATTCTAACCCTAAAACCCTAAATTCTAACCCTACATTCTAACCCTAAACCCTGTCTTCTAACCCTAACCTAACCCTAACCCTAAAACCAAGATTCGAAGGCCAAAACTGGATTTCTAAGCCTAAACCCTCCATTCGGACTATTCAACTTCAATTCTAAGCCTCCCACCTGAGTTTTGACCAGAAGAAGAAGAAGAAGAAGAAGAAGAAGAAGAAGAAGAAGAAGAAGAAGAAGAAGAAGAAGAAGAAGAATTGGTCTTTTGGCAAAAAAAAAAAAAACAAGTTATTTTTTTTCGAGGAGAAGGTTTTTTTGGGGAAAAAAAAGCCCCAACAAAAATATTTTTTTTCTTTCTAACCCTAATTTCGAAGCCGAAACCCTAATTTCTTGGCCACAACCCTAAATTCTAACCCTAAAACCCTAAATTCTAACCCTAAACCCCGTCTTCTAACCCTAACCTAACCCTAACCCTAAAACCAAGATTCGAAGGCCAAAACTGGATTTCTAAGCCTAAACCCTCCATTCGGACTATTCAACTTCAATTCTAAGCCTCCGACCTGAGTTTTGACCACAAGAAGAAGAAGAAGAAGAAGAAGACATGTGCTTGTCAGGATTTCTGAGCGTTTTTCTGTGCAGAAAAAAATCTACATGGCAGAGCCCTCAGAATTTGTATGCGAATTTTACCGCAAATTTGTGGGCGTTTTCGCATAAGTCAGTGTAAAAGCACACAGGCACTGACATGGTTAAATTTGCATACTCATTAACATATGCGAAAATGCCGGCAAATTTGCGCTAATAAAATTTGCATCCGTGTGTGAATTTGTTTTTGCGTTTTCTGTGACTAATTTGCACCGCACAAGTGGAAACGGGCCCTGAGATGCTGTGTGTGGGGACTGACTTAGTCTTCGGGCAGGCCTGAGTGTGCTTTGCAGACCAGGCATCCGTGGTCAGCTGGACCCTTTTTTGAGAAATAATTGCGGTCTGGTATCTTCCACTGCGGTGTGTGGCTTTGCTTTTGTGTGCTGCTTTTTCTCAGGTGGTCATTTTATTGCAGTTTGTGCTTTGTAATCATGTGCCTTTGTAAGGAAGTTGTCCCTACGCAGGTCTTGGTCTTTCCACGTCTCAAATTTTGGTGGCAGAAAGTACAGAGGGCATTGCTCTCATCTGAGGCAGACACGCAAAATATTTTCCACACCGATGAACCCTGGGGTGATGGCACTTTGGTGATGGCAGCTGACTGAGTGTTAAGTGGGGTGTCAGAATCAGAGCAGGAGGAGGAAGATATGTCACGCTTCTGTGCGGAAGCTGGGGAAGATGAGGTGTTCTGTGTTAAATAGTCAACTACGTCCTGACAGACTTGGGGGTTGATGGCACGCACCTTCTGAACACTGTATTTTGGTCGTGGGCCACGCAAAATCATGGCAGCACAACCTCAAACAGACCTGCCGGGTGGCCTACCTCTGCCTCTGTCTGTTTAGCCCATATTGGGGGGGATGAAGTGAAAGGTATACACTGACTTGACTAATACAATGTGCAGTCACACAGATGCAGTGAAAGGTATGCAGTGACTGGTATTACAATACAATGTGCAGCTGTCACACAGGTGCAGTTAACGGGTAGGCTTGGAGTGGTATATTACACAGCATGCGGTCACACAGGTACTGTGAACAATTATGCAATGACTGGTATTACAAATTTGCAGCTGTCACACACACACACACAGGTACCGTGAACAGGTGCAGCGACTGACTGGTATATAACACTGCATGTGCTCAGGTAGGTGCACTGAACAGGTGGGTATTAGGGATGGTCGGAATAAGTGTTGGGCGAACACCTAGATGTTCGGGTTCGCGAACGTTAGCCGAACATCGCCGCGATGTTCGAGTGTTCGCGCCGAACTCCGAACATAATGGAAGTCAATGGGGACCCGAACTTTCGTGCTTTGTAAAGCTTCCTTACATGCTACATACCCCAAATTAGCAGGGTATGTGCACCTTGGGAGTGGGTACAAGAGGAAAAAAAATATTTGAAAAAGAGCTTATAGTTTTTGAGAAAATTGATTGTAAAGTTTCAAAGGAAAAACTGTCTTTTAAATGTGGAAAATGTCATGTTTCTTTGCACAGGTAGCATGCTTTTTTTTGCCATGCATTTATAAATGTAATACAGAGAAGAGGTTCCAGGAAAAGGGACCGGTAACGCTAACCCAGCACCAGCAGCAGCACACGTGATGGAACAGGAGGAGGCGCAGGAGGAGAAGGCCACGCTTTGTGAGACACAACAACCCAGGCCTTGCATGAGGACAAGAAGCGTGCAGATAGCATGCTTTGTACCGCCATGCAGTCATAAATGTAATAAAGATAAGTGGTTCAATAAACAGGGACCACGCGGCAACGCTAACCCAGCAGCAGCAGACGTGATGGAACAGGAGGAGGCACAGGAGGAGAAGGCCATGCTTTTTGAGACACAACAACCCAGGCCTTGCATGAGGACAAAAAGCGTGCGGATATAGCAGCAATGCTTTTTGCCGCCATGCAGTCATAAATGTAATACAGATGAGAGGTTCAATAAACAGGGACCGGAAACGCTACACCATCCCAGATGTTCATTGGTCATGTTACTTGGTTGGGGTCCTGGAGTGTTGCGTAGTCATTTCCAATCCAGGATTGATTCTTTTTAATTTGAGTCAGACGGTCTGCATTTTCTGTGGAGAGGCGGATACGCCGATCTGTGACGATGCCTCCGGCAGCACTGAAACAGCGTTCCGACATAACGCTGGCTGCCGGGCAAGCCAGCACTTCTATTGCGTACATTGCCAGTTCGTGCCAGGTGTCTAGCTTCGATACCCAATAGTTGAAGGGTGCAGATGGATTGTTCGACACAGCTACGTCATCTGACATGTAGTCCTTGACCATCTTCTCCAGGCGATCGGTGTTGGAGGTGGATCTGCACGCTTGCTGTTCAGTGGGCTGGGTGTCAGAAAATTTTCCCACTCCAAGGACACTGCCGATACCATTCCCTTTTGGGCACTAGCTGCGGCTTGCGTTGTTTGCTGCCCTCCTGGTTGTCCTGGGTTTGCGGAAGTCAGTCTGTCGGCGTACAACTGGCTAGAGGAGGGGGAGGATGTCAATCTCCTCTCTAAAGTCTCCACAAGGGCCTGCTGGTATTCTTCCATTTTGACCTGTCTGACTCTTTCTTCAAGCAGTTTTGGAACATTGTGTTTGTACCGTGGATCCAGAAGGGTATAAACCCAGTAATTGGTGTTGTCCAGAATGCGCACAATGTGTGGGTCACGTTCAATGCAGTCTAGCATGAATTGAGCCATGTGTGCCAGAGTCCTACCAGAATCCTCATCATCCTCTTGTGAGCGTTGTGATAGTTGTTGTGATGCATCATAGTCGTCACCTTCCTCCTGGTCTGCTTCTGCTGACCATTCGCGCTGAATTGTGGAAGTCCAACGTGCACCGCTCTGGCCCTCGTCAGTGGTGGCATGAAATTCCTGCTCCAACTCCAGCTGTTCCTCTTCCTCTTCTTCGTCATAGCTGCTGGGGCCAGCGTTCCCTGAGGCGGATGGCCTGATGTTGGTACCATCATGCTGATCATTTTCTCCTTCAGATTTCCCCCAGTTGCATCATGACAGCTGTTTCCTTGATTTTCAACATTGACCTCTTCAGTAAACACAGCAGTGGTATGGTAATGCTGACTGAAGAGTTGTCACTGCTCACAAGCAACGTGGATTGCTCAAAATTTTGGAGGACTTGGCAGAGGTCCAACATGTTGGCCCAATCGGATCCACAGAAGCTTGGCAGCTGTCCGGATGCGCCTCGGTACTGCGCCGTCATGTACTGGACCACTGCACTCTTCTGCTCACAAAAGCGGGCTAGCATGTGCAGCGTAGAATTCCAGCGCGTAGGGACATCACACAGCAAGCGATGGTGGGGGAGATTGAAGCGCTCCTGCATCTTGGCGAGTGCCCCCGAAGCAGTACTGGAATTTCTACAATGTTTGGCCCCTCGACGCACCTTCAACAGAAGATCGGCCACGCCTGGGTATGTCCTTAGGAACCGCTGAACTACTAGGTTCATCACGTGCGCCAGGCAAGGGATGTGTGTCAGCTTAGCCAACCTTAAAGCGCGAATGAGATTACTCCCATTATCACACACAACCATGCCCGGTTTCAGGTCCAGCGGTGCCAGACACAAATCCGTCTGTTCCTTTATTCCCTTCCAAATTTCCTCCCCTGTGTGCTGCTTATCCCCAAGGCAGATCAGCTTCAGCAACGCTTGCTGACGCATGCCAACAGCTGTGCTGCACTGCTTCCACGATCCTACTGCTGCTGGGTTAGCGTTTCCAGATGAGGTACAGCTTTGAGATGCGTTGGAGGAGAAGGAGTCAGAGAGGTAGGTGCTGCTGTTGTTATCCAGTGGGAGGGACGGCGGTGCAGCTGTTTGCGGCGTGGGCAACACCCGCGCCGTAGCAGGTGAGGAATCGCTGCCAGGCTCCACAAGGTTCACCCAGTGCGCGGTAAGGGAGATGTATCGACCCTGTCCGAACGCACTCGTCCAAGTGTCAGTGGTGAGGTGAACCTTGCAGGCAACGGCATTCTTCAAGCTTCGGGTTATTTTGCTGACCACGTGCTCATGCAACTCAGGCACTGCAGAGCGCGCAAAGTGGTAGCGGCTGGGAACCACGTAACGTGGGATGGCCACTGACATCATGCCCTTGAAGCTGTTTGTCTCCACTACTCGATATGGCAGCATTTCACAGGCCAGAAGCTTGCTGGCTGTTACTGCCACGGCCCAGGGGTCATTTGCTGGCAATTTCCTCTTGCGCTCAAACATCTCCGACACAGACAACTGAACCGTAGCGCTGCACACGGAAGGGCTGTTGGTTGTTGTGTTTGATGAACACTGTGAGATCTCAAGAGCACTACTCCGGAAAGTGACAGTGTCAGCGTCGTCTGATGTTTGTGAATGTTGTGAACCACGCAATGGCTGGGCTACTGCTGCTGCTGAGGTGGGTCTGGTGGTGAGTCTGGTGAACCCAAGGGAGGCAGTGTTGCTGGTACCCTGTCCTGCCGCGTTTGCCCACAGAGTGTGATGTTTGGATAGCATGTGGCGGCTCATGCTGGTGGTGGAGAGGTTGTTAATACTTTTCCCCCTGCTCAGGCGGGTCTTGCACACCTTGCAAATCGCCATGGTAACATCCTCAGTGCAGTCTTCAAAGAAAGCCCAGACTTTGGAGCACCTGCCTTGCTGGCGATTTCTGTTTGCTCCTCTTCTGCCTCTCACTTGAACTTCCACGCTTGTGGTGCCTGAAATTGCACGCCGCCTACCTTGTGGCACAAGGCGAACTCGTGCAGCAGTGGGTTCTTCAACAGACTCATCTGTGCTGCTGCTACGACGGCGATGTTCTCATTCACAAACAAAATCTGGGTCTCTGCCCACATTGTCCATACCCTCCTCTTCCATCTCCTGAAACTCGTCATATGTCATTGTGGGGGGCCGCCGCCGTGGAGTAGAGCTCCCCAGAACAACCTCTGCGCAGCTCACTCCAACGTCGTCTTCCAGATCTTGTCGGCCGACCTCCTGCAATTGCAACCCCTCCTGCACAACTTGCTCTGGGATTTGGGTTTCCAAGTCCTCCTCGGACTCGCCTTGTATTTCAGTGCGCGGTGCATTTCCCACAGTTAGGGCACAACATTTCTGGCTGTTCCTCCATTGACCTTTGAAAGGTGGAAGTTTGTTGGGCTGGGAATAGCTCCTGCGAATACCCCATTGTGTCCTGAGGTAATTCATCGGACTGGTTATCTGGCAGTTGTGTGCGTGGTGTCGCTGCCGGTTGTGTCAGCTTTGTGCCCACTGGCTCCTTGTAACTGGCTGAGGACTCGGACCTCGTGCGTGATGTGCTGGTGCTGCTTAACCCACTGCTGGACGCTTGAGAGGTCATCCAAGTAATTATCTGGTCCTGTTCTTTTGGATTTGTGAGGGTTGTTGTCCTGGACAACATGGGCGGTATTGAGTGGGTTTTCTTCGGTGCTCCCCTGTGGCCTTAACGTGAACCGTCAGGGGAAACACCTCTTCCCTTGCCCCTCCCTCTTTCACCGGATTTCTTCCTCATTTCACTTATCCTTACAGTACACGCTGACTGGCAGCAGTACAGTGGCAGTACAGAAATGCTATACAGTACCACTATTCCCAGCAGCGACACAGAGCACAATGCTATACAGTGGCGGGTGAGCGGTGTACCACTATTCCCAGCAGCGACACAGAGCACAATGCTATACAGTGGCGGGTGAGCGGTGTACCACTATTCCCAGCAGCGACACAATGCACAATGCTATACAGTGGCGGGTGAGCGGTGTACCACTATTCCCAGCAGCGACACAGAGCACAATGCTATACAGTGGCGGGTGAGCGGTGTACTACTATTCCCAGCAGACACAGAGTGGCAGTAAACAGAATGCTATATAGTGTGGCTGAGCGAGGTACACAGAGTGGCAGTAAACAGAATGCTATATAGTGTGGCTGAGCGAGCGGTGTACTACTATTCCCAGCAGACACAGAACAGTAAACAGAATGCTATATAGTGTGGCTGAGCGAGGTACACAGAGTGGCAGTAAACAGAATGCTATATAGTGTGGCTGAGCGAGCGGTGTCCTACTATTCCCAGCAGACACAGAACAGTAAACAGAATGCTATATAGTGTGGCTGAGCGAGGTACACAGAGTGGCAGTAAACAGAATGCTATATAGTGTGGCTGAGCGAGCGGTGTACTACTATTCCCAGCAGACACAGAACAGTAAACAGAATGCTATATAGTGTGGCTGAGCGGTGTACCACTATTCCCAGCAGCGACACACAGCACAATGCTATACAGTGGCGGGTGAGCGGTGTACTACTATTCCCAGAAGACACAGAGTGGCAGTAAACAGAATGATATATAGTGTGGCTGAGCGAGGTACACAGAGTGGCAGTAAACAGAATGCTATATAGTGTGGCTGAGCGAGCGGTGTACTACTATTCCCAGCAGACACAGAACAGTAAACAGAATGCTATATAGTGTGGATGAGTGGTGTACCACTATTCCCAGCAGCGACACACAGCACAATGCTATACAGTGGCGGGTGAGCGGTGTACCACTATTCCCAGCAGCGACAAAGAGCACAATGCTATACACTGGCGGGTGAGCGGTGTACTACTATTCCTAGAAGACACAGAGTGGCAGTAAACAGAATGCTATATAGTGTGGCTGAGCGAGGTACACAGAGTGGCAGTAAACAGAATGCTATATAGTGTGGCTGAGCGAGCGGTGTACTACTATTCCCAGCAGACACAGAGTGGCACTAAACAGAATGCTATATAGTGTGGCTGAGCGAGGTACACAGAGTGGCAGTAAACAGAATGCTATATAGTGTGGCTGAGCGAGCGGTGTACTACTATTCCCAGCAGACACAGAACAGTAAACAGAATGCTATATAGTGTGGCTGAGCGGTGTACCACTATTCCCAGCAGCGACACACAGCACAATGCTATACAGTGGCGGGTGAGCGGTGTACCACTATTCCCTGCAGCGACACAGAGCACAATGCTATACAGTGGCGGGTGAGCGGTGTACCACTATTCCCAGCAGCGACACAGAGCACAATGCTATACAGTGGCGGGTGAGCGGTGTACTACTATTCCCAGAAGACACAGAGTGGCAGTAAACAGAATGCTATATAGTGTGGCTGAGCGAGGTACACAGAGTGGCAGTAAACAGAATGCTATATAGTGTGGCTGAGCGAGTGGTGTACTACTATTCCCAGCAGACACAGAACAGTAAACAGAATGCTATATAGTGTGGCTGAGCGAGGTACACAGAGTGGCAGTAAACAGAATGCTATATAGTGTGGCTGAGCGAGCGGTGTACTACTATTCCCAGCAGACACAGAACAGTAAACAGAATGCTATATAGTGTGGCTGAGCGAGGTACACAGAGTGGCAGTAAACAGAATGCTATATAGTGTGGCTGAGCGAGCGGTGTACTACTATTCCCAGCAGACACAGAACAGTAAACAGAATGCTATATAGTGTGGCTGAGCGGTGTACCACTATTCCCAGCAGCGACACACAGCACAATGCTATACAGTGGCGGGTGAGCGGTGTACCACTATTCCCAGCAGCGACACAGAGCACAATGCTATACAGTGGCGGGTGAGCGGTGTACCACTATTCCCAGCAGCGAAACAGAGCACAATGCTATACAGTGGCGGGTGAGCGGTGTACTACTATTCCCAGAAGACACAGAGTGGCAGTAAACAGAATGCTATATAGTGTGGCTGAGCGAGGTACACAGAGTGGCAGTAAACAGAATGCTATATAGTGTGGCTGAGCGAGCGGTGTACTACTATTCCCAGCAGACACAGAACAGTAAACATAATGCTATATAGTGTGGCTGAGCGGTGTACCACTATTCCCAGCAGCGACACAGAGCACAATGCTATACAGTGGCGGGTGAGCGGTGTACCACTATTCCCAGCAGTGACACAGAGCACAATGCTATACAGTGGCGGGTGAGCGGTGTACCACTATTCCCAGCAGCGACACAGCACAATGCTATACAGTGGCGGGTGAGCGGTGTACCACTATTCCCAGAAGACACAGAGTGGCAGTAAACAGAATGCTATATAGTGTGGCTGAGCGAGCGGTGTACTACTATTCCCAGCAGATACAGAACAGTAAACAGAATGCTATATAGTGTGGCTGAGCGAGGTACACAGAGTGGCAGTAAACAGAATGCTGAGCGAGCGGTGTACTACTATTCCCAGCAGCGACACAATGACTGGGGGGACCCTGGCTAGCGTGGCTGGAGCGTGAACTACCCTGCCTGCCTACCCAAAGCTAAACCCACAGACAAATGGCGGAAATATGACGTGGTACGGGTATTTATTTACCCGAACCACGTGACCCGTTCGGCCAATCACAGCGCTAGCCGAACGTTCGGGGAACGTTCGGCCATGCGCTCTTAGTTCGGCCGTGAGGCCGAACGGTTTGGCCGAACACCATCAGGTGTTCGGCCGAACTCGAACATCACCCGAACAGGGTGATGTTCTGCAGAACCCGAACAGTGGCGAACCCTGTTCGCCCAAAACTAGTCGGAATGCCAATTTCCAATTCCGCGGTAAAACCGCATTCCATCATGTACCGATTACCGATTCTGCTTTCCGCTACCAAGTTCCATATTCCAAGGCAGAATTTCCGCCGGAAATCACGGAAATTCCACCCGAATTTAACATCGATTTTCTCAAAAACTATAAGGTCTTTTTGAAAACGTTTTTTGCATCTTGTTCAGAAGATTCTGTTTAATAAACCCTGAAAATTTGGTGTTTCTAGGACTTACGGGGGCTTTGCTATTAACTGCTAAAGTCAGCGGATTTTTACTGTAATGTAAAATGCAGAAAATAGGCAGATGCAGATTTTCTGCATTTTACATTACAGTAAAAATACACCGACTTTAGCGGTTAATAGCAAAGCCCCCTTAAGTCCTAGAAACACCAAATTTTCAGGGTTTATTAAACCGAATCGTTTGAACAAGATGCAAAAAAAGTTTTCAAAAAGACCTTATAGTTTTTGAGAAAATCGATGGTAAAGTCGGGTGGAAATTTCCGCAATTTCCGGCGAAAATTTCCGCGATTTCCGGCGGAAATCCGCCTACGGCACTTGCATTACTAATTTCCGCATTCCAGTGCGGAAATGCAATTTCCGATCGGAATTTCGGAAATTGCATTTCCGCGGAATCCGAATGAGCATCCCTAGTGGGTATGCAGTGATTGGTATTACAAATGTGCAGCTGTCACACACACAGGTAGTCACTGAATGTGCTGGGCCTGGCAGTGGCACAGTAGGAATTACCAAGGCTGTCTATGCAACACAAGTGTCTGTAAGACACACAAAAAAAAATATATCCCAAGAACAACATTTGCTCTCAGAAGAGCTGTTTGGGATGAGGAGTTCTTTTTAGCAATAAGATCATCAAAAAGGAGCAACCTAACAAGCCTAACACAAGAGCCTAACTAAGCTTTCCCTGTGTCTGCAACAAGGTTCTCTCCCTTCTCAAATTACTGCAGTCACACGAGTGAGTGAAATGGCTGATGCTGCCTTTATAAGGAGGGGAGTGGCTCCAGGAGGGAGTGTAGCCTGATAGGCTACCCTGTGTCTGCTGACTGTGATGTAGAGGGACAAAGGTGACCCTAATGATGTAATATAGGGGGCGGGTTGAACTCGCATAAAGTTTGCAGTTCACCAAAGTTTGCACGAATAGGTTTGTGGTCAAACCGTTTGGGCCATCTCTACCTTTGTGTTACCTTGTGTCCTTCTTTGTCCCCTGGCAATCAGCGTTTTTTCCTCTATCTCAGGGCTGGTGCACATCAGAGCGGTTCTGAAGCATTTTTTAAAATGCTTGCAGGGGAAAAAAGGCTTGGCTGATGAAAGTGAATGGGATGGTGCACACCAGAGCGGCTCGTTTATTCCACAAATGCAAACTCCCGGGCTGCAGCATTTTGTAGATTTCTGAGGCGTTTCTCAATGTTAAAGTATAGGAAAGTGGAAAACCGCTCTGAAAAATGCCAGATCAGAGCGGTTTTCCAGGCATTTTTGTACAGTAGCTGTTCAGTAACAGCTTTACTGAAACAATATATGTAATCTGCTACACAAAACGCTCCAAAAAACGCTAGGTACGTTTAGAAAACCTCTCTATACATGCCTAGAATCGCTCTGAAATCTGCTTCAAAAACCTCCAGCGTTTTGCAGACCTGCTAGAGGTTTTTGGTGTGCACTGGGCCTCACTGTTCCTCTAGTTCTGTCTTTTCCTGATCGTGTCATTACACACGACCGGCACTAGGGAAACAGTGAGGGAGAGGAGGAGCTGCTGATCACCTTTTGGGGGAGAAAATGTGTGTCTAATAGTCTGAAAAGCATGGTATGTCAGGTAGCAACAAAGAAAACCAACATATTCACAATATAAAAGATTTATTAAAAAAAAAAAAATAAAATGAGATATTTGTATAACACACATTTTATTCACAGTTGTACATAAAAAAAGTTGTGAAAGTTGTTTAATACAGATTTCCTCATATACAGTCAATGCAAGCAAACAGAGATGTGGATACATTTGCTTTGTGAGGGTCAGTCATGGCATCAGGTGACAAATATTCAAATATACTGATTTGTGTGAAAATGTGTGTTCTCATGCCCATAGGCTTCAGTGCATTAGGTGAAATAAAGGATGCTATGGCAAAAAAAAATTGGAAAATTGAAAATACATCTGTACATCTACATACACTTGTCCTAGAGTAAATGCACCATACGTTTATTTACTTCCTGTCAAGCTGTCACTTATAGTATGTTTATAATCTACCAACTATGGCTCTCTGAGGACCCATTCAAACTAGGGGCCCTTTTCCACTTGCAGCAATTGCAATGCTGAATCGCAAAATCGCAAACCGCTAGTGATTTTCAAATTGCTAGGGTTTGGTTTAAACATAGGAATCGCGGTAGGTATTTCCCACTACCGCAATTTGATTTTTACTAAAGCGTGTTCGATAGCAAAATCGCAATCACAATCGCCCCCAAAAAATAGCAACTTCCTGAATCGCAATCACTAGCGTTTAGCGGAAGTGCCAGCGACTGCTAGTGGAAAAGGGCCCTAAAAGCACTTGTCTGAGGGCTTTGCAATTGATTAGCATTTTTTTTAAATCGCTCCAATTCACTTTCATTAAAATTGCAGTAAAAATAGCGGAAAAATCGCAGTGGTTTTCGCATACGCGATTGCAAAATCATGGCGATTTTTCCATGATTTTACCGGGATTTTAATGAAAGTGAATGGGAGCGATTTAAAAAAAGAACGCTAATCAATCGCAGAATGCTCAGAAAAGCTTGTCTAGTATGAATGGGCCCTCACTAACATATTTTGGACTAGTCCATCTCTTCATGGGGGGTTCTCAAAGTTTCCTCGTATTGTTTAACATTTCCAGGATAAGGTAGGACTATAATGACTGCTGTAAGTAACAGTTACTCTGGGACAAATGTGCATCTTATTTAAATGTGCACATATGAATTTAACGTTTTACATTTTTTCGCAGTAATGCCCTTTTATTTTCTCAGAGGTGGAGTAAGATGTAATGGGGCTTTAGGCATGTTAATAGATTTGAGGCCCCCTTCTGGTCCTTTTGGTAAGCTGAAGTGGAGAGAGGTCAGAGAAGGTGGCAGGTAGGACCCTTGGCACCCATCAGGCCCCACGTTAGGACTCATAATAACAACAAAATGCAGCAGCTCCACGCTCCCCATGGGGCAGTGTGATGGCCATGTGGCAGGGGGGGGGGGGCTGCTGCAGGACAATTGCATTGCACCCATTGCACCATTTAATATGCTGCAGGACAATTGCATTGCACCCTGTGGCCGAGTGTGCTGATGGGATGATTTACATAGCTCCTCCCGCGCTCAGTGCTGTCACTGTGCTTCCTGCTAGACAGGAAGTACATCACAGAAGTTTGAATGACCTGTGCAACATGTGCCATAACACTACTGCAACAATCTAAATAGATTGTTTAAAGGTGGCCATGGCCAATCAACCATCCAATGCGATTATTATAATCGAATTGGATGAAAGTCGGTGCCGCCAAGTGCATGCCCGACCAACAAAGCAGAATTTTTTTGCATTGTTGATAGCGTAAGCTGCAAGATGTCGTGGCGAAGTTGGTTGGTCGGGTGCACGGCAGGAACGGGGTGCAACTTCCCGATCACCGACAAAACCATCCGCTGCCTCGCTGCTATGTCCCCCTAATGCCCACTGTACCAAAGGGTATACATTACCTGTCTGCTGCCTCTGCTTGACCCCCGCTGCTCCGGGTACATTCTCCTCTTCATACGCACGCCCCACGTGGTTTCCTGGTAACTAGCGTGCATGTGACGTCACACACACTTGCCTTTACTAGGAAACCACGTGGGGCACGTGTGTATGAGAGAATATGCCCGCAGCAGCGGGGACAAGTAATGTATACACTTTGGCATGGCAGGCATAAGGGGGGCACAGGAGCAAGGGAGCACACCAGGACAATTCCGGATCGATTTCAGCATGAAATTGATTGGGAATCGGCCTGTGGTGTATGGGCAGCTGACAGATTTCTCTCTTATCAAATTCGACAAGAGAGATATTTGTCTCTTGGTGGAATCTGCCCATACATTGCTAGTTGTATGGCTACCTTTAGAGTCACTGGCTCCAAAGCAATTGTGTGCCAAGCGGTACCATACCTACCACTCCGCAACACACTGCAGAGTCAGTGTCACCACTGCATCCTCGGAAGCACTTCTGTTGCATTGTGGGTAGTGCTGCAGGGGAGAGCACCATCACACACTTAAGCACAGTGAGTGTGAAAGGGGCGTTAGGCTGAGTTCACACTGAATCTGTTGGGTTATGTAGGTGATACATTGTAGCAGATTGCAAAATGTGCGTATTGTGGTAATCACAATGCCCGGTACGCCATCAGCACTCATGTATAAAGTGGGTGTAACGTTATTGCGTAGCGTACAAGAACCCAATGCACCATACAACACATGTGGCAATGTGAACAGGCGCATGGTGGGGCCATTTCAGTGGTTTGCTGTATGATTATAATGGATAGCAATGTGCATGGTAATAACGTACCCACAGCTAGGGATCAACACAAATTACACATTATCAGAATTTTGCATCATAATTCGCAATTACCATGCAAAATCTTAATGTGAAATTTGGGGCAAAACCATACGTAAATGTAATTTCCAAATTTTGCATAATTTTGGTGTAATTTCGTGCCAAATTAAGCGGTGAATAGCAAAGCCCCAATACAAGCTATTGTCCATCACCAAGTACAACATTTTTTTTTTCAAAAAGACCTTTTTGTTTTTGACAAACTTTATTTTAAAAATGCAAAAGAAAATGTTTTTTTTTTTTTATTAAATGTTCCATTGTCCTTTGCATTTTAAAAATCAATTTTCTGAAAAAATACAAGGTCTTTTTGTAAAATTGTTTTTTTTTTTTACTTATTTCTATGATTCCCCTTAACATACCTAGCAAATGTAGTGATTATAGCATGTATGCCGGCTTTGTGATTAAAAGTAGGCAAAACATTAAGCAAAATGACATACAATTATCAATGCATTTCACAAAATCAATTGAATGTCCAGATCGTTATTAAATATGGCCATAATTGCAAAAATTTTAGCAAAATTGTGTTTAATCGTAATTAGCAGATTACAATCAACAGTTCCCGTAGGTGGAGTTCAACATTAAAAAAGTAGAAGTATGAAAAAATAACCAACATTCTCAGCAAATAACAGCTGTAGATACAGTGGTTTGCAAAAGTATTTGGCCCCCTTGACATTTTCCACATTTTGTCACATTACTGATACAAACATGAATCAATTTTATTGGAATTCCACATAAAAGACCAATACAAAGTGGTGTACATGTGAGAAGTGGATCGAAAATCATACATCATTCCAAACATTTTTCACAAATAAATAACTACAAAGTGGGTTGTGCATAATTATTCAGCCCCCTGAGCCAATACTTTGTAGAACCACCTTTTGCTGCAATTACAGCTGCCAGTCTTTTAGGGTATGTCTCTACCAGCTTTGCACATCCAGAGACTGAAATCCTTGCCCATTCTTCTTTGCAAAACAGCTCCAGTTCATTCAGATTAGATGGACAGCGTTTGTGAACAGCAGTTTTCAGATCTTGCCACAGATTCTCGATTGGATTTAGATCTGGACTTTGACTGGGCCATTCTAACACTTGGATATGTTTTGTTTTAAACCATTCCATTGTTGCCCTGGCTTTATGTTTAGGGTCGTTGTCCTGCTGGAAGGTGAACCTCCGACCCAGTCTCAAGTCTTTTGCAGACTCCAAGAGGTTTTCTTCCAAGATTGCCCTGTATTTGGCTCCATCCATCTTACCATAAACTGAAGATAAACACCCACAGAGCATGATGCTGCCACCACCATATTTGACAGTGGGGATGGTGTGTTCAGAGTGATGTTCAGTGTTAGTTTTCCGCCACACATAGCGTTTTGCATTTTGGTCAAAAAGTTCCATTTTGGTCTCATCTGACCAGAGTGCCTTCTTCCACATGTTTGCGGTGTCCCCCACATGGCTTGTGGCAAACTGCAAACAGGACTTCTTATGCTTTCTGTTAACAATGCCTTTCTTCTTGCCACTCTTCCATAAATGTCGACTTTGTGATGTGCACAACTAATAGTTGTCCTATAGATAGATTCCCCAACCTGAGCTGTAGATTTCTGCAGCTCGTCCAGAGTCACCATGGGCCTCTTGATTGCATTTCTGATCAGCGCTCTCCTTGTTTGGCCTGTGAGTTTAGGTGGACGGCCTAGTCTTGGTAGGTTTACAGTTGTGCCATACTCCTTCCATTTCTGAATGATCGCTTGAACAGTGCTCTGTGTGATGTTCAAGGCTTTGGAAATCTTTTTGTAGCCTAAGCCTGCTTTAAATTTCTCAATAACTTTATTCTTGACCTGTCTGGTTTGTTCTTTGGCCTTCATGGTGTTGTTGCTCCCAATATTCACAACCTCTGAGGCCCTCACAGAGCAGCTGTATTTGTACTGACATTAGATTACACACAGGTGCACTCTATTTAGTCATTAGCACTCATCAGGCAATGTCTATGGGCAACTGACTGCACTCAGACCAAAGGGGGCTAAATAATTACGCACATCACACTTTGCAGTTATTTATTTGTAAAAAATGTTTGGAATCATGTATGATTTTCGTTCCACTTCTCACGTGTACACCACTTTGTGTTGGTCTTTCATGTGGAATTCCAATAAAATTGATTCATGTTTGTGGCAGTAATGTGACAAAATGTGTAAAACTTCAAGGGGGCTGAATACTTTTGCAAGCCACTGTATTTACCAAATAAGTAACAATCTATCTACAACATGTCTATTTACATAATAACTAATGTTCCCAACTCAAAACCTCTCTCCAGTGGTCAAACTAATACTAGCGTTTATTTTATTTTTATTTATTTTTATTTTTTAAAGTGAACCCGAGGTGAGAGTGATCTGGAGGCTGCCATATTTATTTCCTTTAAAGCAATACCAGTTGCCTGGCTGTACTGCTGATCCTCTGCCTCTAATACTTCTAGGAAATACATATGTCAGCCTCCATATACTTCTCGCTTCTTTCCTTTAAAGGGAAGGTTCAGGGAAACGGGTCGGGCTTTTGTGCGCTCCAAGGACGGGCTCTTCTGCGTCCCACGCGGGCGCGCTGACGTCATCGGACGTCCTCCGGGCTTTACTGCGCAGGCGCAGGACCACTGCGCCTGCGCAGTACAGCCCGGAGGACGTCCGATGACGTCAGCGTGCCCGCGTGGGACGCAGAAGAGCCCGTCCTTGGAGCGCAGAAGAGCCCGACCTGGCAGCCGGCCTGGCCAGGTCGGGTCGGCCACCGAAGACGACCGGAAGCCTCTGGTGCGGCGGCGAGGGCACCTCCTGCCTGCCACGGGCTGGAGGAAGCCCCAGGTAAGTGGATATGGATTTTTATTTTTTAAACGTTTCCCTGAACCTTCCCTTTAATAATTCCTATAATAAGTCCTATATTTGTAAAGCGCTTTTCTCCTGATGGACCTAAAGCGCTTATGAGGCAGCCACTAGGGGGCACTCAGTATGCAGTAGCAGTGTTAGGCCAGAGCTGAAGCCACTAGGGAGCGCTCTATAGGCAGTAGCAGTGTTAGGCCAGAGCTGCAGCCACAAGAGCGCACTCAGTAGGCAGTAGCAGTGTTAGGCAGACTTGCCGAAGGAACTAGCAGGAAGTGACGCCCGCATGACGCGCACTTGCCGTCACTTCCTGCTTCAGTCATGCGGAAGTGTATTGTTTAAATATGATTCCGCGCATGCACGCCACGATGTTGTGTCAGTAC
This sequence comes from Hyperolius riggenbachi, assembly GCF_040937935.1. NCBI lineage: Eukaryota > Metazoa > Chordata > Amphibia > Anura > Hyperoliidae > Hyperolius > Hyperolius riggenbachi. The sequence continues at coordinate 243,793,273 of NC_090657.1, read as the reverse complement.
GTTTACACATCACACATAGACTAACACAACTTCCTGAGACTTCATGAGTAACATGACAAGTCGACGTATCGCTGCAGCGTTAATGTAGTTCTTGACCTGCGTCAGCGATGGGGCGAAAATGTCACTTCCATTGCGTCGCGTCGTAACCTACCAGTATGGAAGTCATGGTGCATTGGGCTCCGACTAAGTAGTGCATAGCATACAGTGCATTTACTGCGCAACGCTGTATGCTTCACTGCATAATTGGACCGCATGTCAAACGCATGGTGTGACTTTTCAGCCCCATTCGGTCGCAATGGAACTTCAACATGCACAGCGCAAAAAAAAAACCCTAAATGCATGCACAGTGCCACTTTCCGCACCATTGCGCTGATGGTATCACAACATAATGTGCACAGTGCAAAAGCACCCTAAGGTTGCAGTGGGACTATACAAACATGCAGTGTGACCACACAGTGAGGCATACAGTACAATGAGGCATCACTGTCAATGTAAATGCTGCAATGCCCAATAAACAAATGATGTGCGTAACTCTATCGGATCCCAATGCGCTGAGCTGGACACATTAGGGTCATTTTGCACTGTAACTGTTGCTAGTTGTTCCATTGCTGTCCCCACTGAAGATACTTGTCCAGCTAGGTCTTTAGTATTCCTCATGCAGCCTTTGGGAATCAGAACCACTTGCTTCCCCGAGTATATCAGAAGAACAGCGCATCTGGGCATGTGTGAGCTCAGACTTCCGCTTGTGCAGAATGGATGCGCTCACCTTCAGGGGGAATGAGTACTTCTGAAGGCTGCACCAGGCGTTACAAAGATCTGTTTGAACTAGCTTCCCTTAAAGTCAGCATGGGGACAACGGGATGGACCAGACTGGGTAGGCTGTATTGCACCATATATAAAGCCTTCCCTCTATACAGGTATGTAGTCAAACTGAAATTACAATTTTGTTTCAGTTTCCACAGTACTACAACCTCCTAGTGACCAGGCCATTTTTCACAATACAGGGCTGTGCAGCTTTGTCAGCATGCTGCACAGCCATAACACTTACCACACAAATGATTTTTTTCCTAGTTTTCTTGTCCTTAATAGGACACTCTGTAGGAGGTCTCTGCTCGCTGCTGCAATCTTTGTTTTTTGTTCTTTTTTAATTAAAAAGCTATGAGTGGACCGGGAGAGGAGCGGGAAGACTCTATAGGACCCAAAGCCTTCCCTCCTCTTAGGCAAGTATCTGTTTTTATTTACATTTATCTTTTTGTTTGCTCAGATACACTATAAGCGCTTTTCTGAGCATTTTGATTAATTAGCACTTTCTGAGCGCTTTTTAAAAAATGGCTCCCATTCACTTGCAGTAAAATCACGGTACACATTGCGTACAATTGCCATGATTGCGAATGTTTTTATGCGTATGCGATTGTGACGATTTTCACTAATGCGCTAATCAATCGCAAATGCTCAGACAAGTGCTTATAGTATGTCTGAGCCCTAAGTGTTTATAAAGGTATTTATAAAGTGCCTTAAATGTGGACCATTAATAATACAGCATGCCTGACTGAATTAATTTGTCCATTTTAAAATATATGCAAGTAACCCACTCCCCAATCACCAGTGTGTATAGTATAAACAGTGCTAATCGCTGCAAGAAAAATGTGCTTACAAACTGTTCCCACCATTACTACAGTTGTGATTTGACTTCGCACTCACTATTAATACATATGTGTCCAAGATGAAAATAATTTCAGTTTGCATGCAAATGTAATGCAAATTGTATGCATCTTGGAACTAGGCCAATCAAAATCTGTGGGAAGTGGATATATGCAATGAGCGTTAAAATATGCATGCAAACAGAAACTACTAGCATTTGTAATTTTCACCAACCTACAAACGTGCTGCTAACTAGGTATGGACAATGAGATGCAAATATTCCTGAGTAGATGCATGACTACGCAAATTTAGTATGCAAATATATGAAACTTGAAAATTGATGATTTCAATCTCACTAACATGTAATGTTGGATTCAGACTGTACCGAATGAAAAACTCATCTGTTTTCCATTTGGGTGGATCAGTTCTCTACAATGACATATACTGTATTTTACATCCACTTCTGTTGTCACCCGTCACCATCATGTCTGCGTTCCTTCATTGCCACTGCCGAGTTATTTACACGCTGGAAACCCCAGTATACCAGAGACCCATGAAGCATCAGACTTCCATTGGGTTGCAAAAGACCAATGGGAAATCTCCATGAGCACCAGAAATATTTTGATTGGTCTACTACTCAGTGAACCAATGAGAAATCTCCCTGGGGAGGGACAATTCTCATTGGTCTATTGCAAATCAATGGAACCCTGATGGGGCTTGGATCTGTATACTGGCATTTTCTTCCATGCAGGGACCTGATTGGATGGGGGCAGCAGCGATTGAAGACCCAAATGGATTGCGGCAGATGAGTACTTTGCAAAACATATACGGCCTATACAGAATGGACACCCATTGTTATCATAGGCTAGCATTGATTCCATCAACCTCTAACCCAAACTTGTGTTCTTCTGCTTATTGTAATGGGATAATCAGATCTGTTCCAAATGGACTGGTGTGAATGGATGCTTTGCATAAGACCCAGTAAGGCAGTAAAGCCATAAAACTCTTTCCTGGCAGAGAACAACTTCAGAGGATAGATTTTAAAAAAGGTTGGTAGTTCATATATTTTGGCTTAAAACACTCTCAAACTGTATCATTCAGTTGAGACAATACAGCACTAAAACTACATTTTTTTCAGCTGGTACACAGAAAATAAGTCATTTTTTTCTGAGTTGGAGTCCATTGTTTATCTCATCAGTGTATTTTCACTTTGGGTTTCCTTTAAATACACGGACGCTCCAAGCATTGCTTCTAGCAGTGTCATATATTTTCATGATGTAGGACCTGCCCATACCATTTCATTTATAATGTAGATAATGTTCCACACGTAGTTTCCTAAGGTTGAGTTAATTACTGAGGGCACCTGGAGGGTTCCACAACCTGGATACAATTCAACAAAATTTATATAAAAAAACCTTTACAGTATTTACAGTACTTTACATAACTTGAACACGTTTAGATTTAAAATAAAATCATCTTGATGAAGAAGGAGACGATCCTGCACACTGCTAGATATTTACATTTTAGCTGTACATTAGTAGACAGAACAGGAACGGCACAAACTGTAGAAATGTATGTTCCAAAAAATTATCCTGAGAGTATTATCCTGGATTTTGTTCTTCTGGGTTATAGATGGTAGTGAGGGGACGCCGTCTCTCCCATGGGGCAGGAGGACTCTGGGCTACAATACTTTGCACATGGTCGGTATTCTTTCTAGTACATTCTCAAACAAGCCTCTCCAAGCTGTTGTATGTCATACTTCTTCAAGTTATGCCTTTGTTCCTTCATCATCTGTCCCTTAAAGTTGTACCTTTGTTTCCTCATTGTCTGTCCCCTCAAGTTGTACCATTGTTTCCTCATTGGCTGTCCCTTCAAGTTATACCTTTGTGTCCTCATTGTCTGTCCCCTCAAGTTATACCTTTGTTTCCTCATTGTCTGTCCCCTCAAGTTGTACCATTGTTTCTTCATTGTCTGTCCCTTCTTCAATCGGTTCTGTTTTAGATAAAGCACATCAGAATTTCATTTTTCTAGCTTCAACAAAAGACTTGAATTTGTTATGGGACTGCATGAGTAGATAGATAGACAGATAGACAGATAGACAGATAGATAGATAGATAGATAGATAGAGTGATAGATAGATAGATAGATAGATAGATAGATAGATAGATAGATAGATAGATAGATAGATAGATAGATAGATAGATAGAGTGGAGTGGAAGATGGTCCTTAACCACTACTGCCAGAGGACATAAAAATAAGTTACTGTGCTCTCCTCTCTACTACAAAATCCTATATAACACTGCTTATTTATCTCAGAGCTGATAAAAAGGCTACAGAGTTGAAAAGGAATGACAGTCATTGACAGCAAACCCCTCAAGTGTAAAATAAACATTGCAGGAGAATACAGATGCAACAAGTGAGTATTGTTGAAATTGTAAAACTCCCTGTCCATATCAAAAGAAACATATTATTGCGTGATACCTGTATAGCTTTTAGGGAATTTCGTGTTTTTTAACCTCTTGCCAACCGCGTGACGCCGATGGGTGTGGCCGCGGCGGCAGCCCCAGGGCCGCCTAACGCTGATTGGCGTAAAGTCCTGGGGCTCTGTTTTGCAGGAGATCGCGCACACATCTCCTGCTTGGGCGGCGTAGCTCCGCCCCCCTTCAGTCTGCGAGCGACTATTGCCGCTCAGGAGACTGTTAGACGGCGTAATCGCCGTCTATTTACATGGTGCAGCGCTGCGATCAGCAGCAGCGCTGCACTGGGGACAGCCGTGTGACACGGCTGTCCCCCTGGGGGACAAGAGAGCAATCGGCAGTCAGCCAATTACAGCCGATCGCTGTAATTGGCTGACTGTGGGGAGGGAGGGAGGGTGGCCAATTTTACTAAAAATGGCCTGGTCACTAGGGGGGTTTAGCCCTGCAGTCCTCAAGAGGTTAATAATAAGGTAATCTCGATACTCGCAGATGTTCTAGAAGCTAATGGCTATCTGATGAGTTTTCAGTCATTGCAATCTAAATACAATGTCCCAGCAAAGTCCATAATGGTTTTACTATTAAATACAACATCGGTTCAATTCAATTTAAGGACCTAAAACTTCATTGCCCAACCATAACAGATTTCTTGAAATTATTGGTACCCTGAATGAAAAGAAGTCTATTTCTGATCTATATCTAGAACTGCGAAATTACAAATTGGTCTCCCCTTCAAACAAACATCTCACATACTGGGCTAAAGCGTTATCTACCAGTCTGGAGGAATTAACCCCGGGAAGTGGAAAAAAGGTTGGGCAGAGGATCAATCCACAATATTGAGTGAATCGTGGAGGGAAATGCAGCTCAAAATCAAATATAAAGCTTATTATGCATTTAACTTTACACACATAACAAGTAAAGTAGACTATTTAGCCGCCTGCCCTGAATGTGCGATAACATATCTAGATTTATACCACTAATTATGACTATGCCCACAAATACAAAACTTCAGGGATCAGGTGTCTCCAATTAACTTTGATTCAAAAAAGAGTTACTCCTCCTTGGGCCTCTCTATTCTATTCTCCAGAGACCTCTCTAGCTCAGACAGAAGTTTCACTTAAACCTATTGAGCACTTTGTCTTTTTATCCGCAAAAAAAATTATCTTGACACAGTGGGTATATTCAACAGCTCCAAACCTCAAAAAATGTAGTTGACGGAATGACTAAGCTCATGTATATCGCTAAATTTCATGCAGAGCAAAACAAATCCAAAAAATACCTCAAGATTTAAACACCTTTATTAAGATTTATTTCCCCCGAACTGAACTACTGAACCTTATGCAACCCTTCAAATATACTAAATGGCATTTGACCAGACAAATAGCAGGATCCTTAGGGGTTTTGGATGTAGGTGTGTAATCTTTATTGTCAACATGAGACTATACCTAACCTTATACCCCACAAGTATGTTCCCTCTATTTGCCTATGGTTGAGTTAGTGATGGATCTTGTCCTGTGAATGAGTCAAGATGCTCCTTTACAAAAGTTTTTACATGATGGAAAATGCTGTATTTTCATACTGTTGTTTCTGTTTTTGTTATATTATTGTTACTTTTGTTAGGGACTGAGTCCCCTCTTTAAAGGGGGATTGGTTAAACTGTCCCTCATGGTCGGTCTTAGACTCTATAAGACAATGCTTAATGGGGTTCATAATGTAAAACTAAAATCCAACTTGTTTCATGAAATAAGCACTTCAAAGAACAATTAATATCCACAACGTGATTCGCCTATTTCAACCTGCAAATCCCTCTGTCTCTATTCAAGCAAAGATTGTCTTTTATGCAGAAAAATGTTTCAAAATTATGCATGCCGTTTGTATGAAGAAAATACATATTTTATAACAATTTGTATTCAGATCTTTTTATTTATTTGAAAAAAAAAAAAAAGAAAGAAAACCATGGGATACTTAAAAAATTCATTTTTAGTAGTAAGAGGATAAATGTAATTGTTTATCTCATCATTTTATTTTCCCCTCGGGTTCACTTTAAAGGGATACTGTAGGGGGGTCGGGGGAAAACGAGTTGAACTTACCCAGGGCTTCTAATGGCCCCCTGCAGACATCCTGTACCCACACAGCCACTCACCGATGCTCCGCCCCCGCCTCCGGTTCACTTCTGGAATTTCAGACTTTAAAGTCTGAAAACCACTGCGCCTGCGCAGCTGCATCCTCGCTCCCGCTGATGTCACCAGGAGTGTATTGCACAAGACCAGTATGGTCTTTGGTCTGCGCAGTATGCTCCTGGTGCCATCAGCGGGAGCGAGGACATGGCAATGCAGGCGCAGTGGTTTTCTGACTTTAAAGTCAGAATTTCCAGAAGTGAACTGGAGGCGGGGCCGGAGCATCGGTGAGTGGCTGCGCGGGCACAGGATGTCTGCGGGGGACCATTAGAAGCCCTGGGTAACTTCAAACTTATTTTCCCCCGACCCCCCTACAGTATCCCTTTAATTACAAAAAATGTATGTATGGTGGTAATTATATAACATTTTGCATTATTTTTTTGTGATTATGAGTTCATTAAGATTATAATTGTAATTTTGAAAATGATGCTAAACATCGCTAAATAAGAATAACCGGTACATTGCGAGCATCACTACAACGCAGTTCTGTGAACAGGCCCATAGATTTGTATGGGCAGTGAGTTGACATGCAAAATGAGTCTGTAAACTAGACTTCAATGTTTTGTTTTTATTTTTTTCAATCATAGAAGTCTCTCTTTTTCTTTTTGATCAAGTAATTTGAAAAATCCAAATAATATGCCATATGCATTGATGTTTTATGGAAAATATATTAAAAAAAATGTTTGAAAGAAATTGATTTTTTTTTTCTATATGATTTTTCCAAAACATCCAATCAGATATTTATTAAAAATTCAGAATGCAAATTAAGAAAAATCATTTTTTTTAGAGCAAACAAAAAAAAAAGGTTTTCTTTATAATCGATCATTCTTATTATCCAAAATCGAGAAAATCAATCAATTGAGCTGATTTATGTATGGCCACCTTTAAATAGACACAGCAGTGACTGAAACAAAAATGGAAGAGCAGGTGTGAAGTCTGTCCCCGCATATTATACTTGAGGCTAGGGACAGACTGGGCAGAAATGTGAGCGTTGTGGAAAACGCTAGCATTTTTGCTGCTAATGAAAGTCTATGGGCTGTTTGTAAGAATGCATATATGTGAATTTTTGAAAATGCCCAACTTGCTGCATATTTTTCAAAAATGCATGTAAAATGCACATAATGGGCTTGATTCACAAAAGAGTGCTAATTCTTAGCACGGCTGTTTTCGCGTGAATTTTTGCATTGCGCGTGATCGCGAATTTTCGCATGAATCGATAACGATTTTGCGTGCAAGAATGAATTTTCAAGCAAAAATCGATATCGTTTTCGCGCAACATTTTGCGTTTGCATGCAAAATCGTTATCGATTAGCGCGGAAATTCGTGATCGCGCGCAATGCAAAAATTCACGCGAAAACGGCCGTGCTAACAGTTAGCACTCTTTTGTGAATCAAGCCCAATATATCTCAATGGACATGCAGTGGAATGCAGTTTTACATGCTTTCTTTTTAAAACAATATGTTACTGTATTATATTCCATTTATTAGGGAAATAAAAAAAAACCACACAAATGCAAAACTCACAAAAAATGCATTAGAAATGCAAACGCATACAAAAAATGAATTAAATTTGTAACAGATTGAACATATGAGCCCATTCCACTGCAAGGTGCCAGTCACTGCAATCTATACTATAAGTTGTTAGGGGGTACCTGTTATAGCGTTATATATTTTCTTCACCCATTAAGGGTTCTCCGGAAAAGCTGAAAACTAAGAAAAAAAAATAAAAAGCTTTGTAAAAGGAATACAAACGCAAACCCTTAAAGTAGCAGGATCAGCCATACTATGCCAGGAAAAAACACACATATATAAGTAGATAAATACTTGTTCTACTTACATAACACATGTATTATACTGCCCACGTTTTACTTTCAGTGAATTTTATATAGTAAATAAAGAGCGATCTGTTCTTGGCATTTGTCATTTTGGTTCCTTCTTACTGAAGCCAATCCTGATGTCATTTCCTCCCTTACTTTTTTTCTCCTAGAATCTGCTCTAGCTGGCTTGCTTTGTAAATGTGTTAGCACAGCAAGATCAGATTTCAGCCTCATGTCACACTGAACTGCTCTCAGCCAATCAGTGAGGAGCAGGAATGTGGGAGGAGCGATGACAGGCTTCCTTTACATCAGCAATGTACCAAATAGAGCCAAGCTGACTGAGAGAAGATTTAATAAAGCAGAAACATTTATGATTATATTGGAATGCAGAGTCAGGTTGCAGGCTGCATAATGAACACAGAGCAGTGGGTAAATGGAATTTGATTTCGTGGCCGACAGAATTTGGTTGTTGATTAACTAATTTTAGATGATTTACCCCCAGTCCCCCATATCATGCATAAAGATATGGACATTCATTCAAAAGGGGGGGGGGGAGGGGAAATCAAATAAACAGTATTACCAGTGTTCAAATGGAAACAATTATAACTACACCTATCATTGAGGCCAGTTGGCACACATGGAGTGATGGAATTTGTGCGCAGCAGAAATCCCACCTTCACGCCTCTCATTGACTGTTCTCTAACTGCCTTCTCTCCACTCTCTGAACATTCTCTCTCCTCTATAATATCCAAAGTTTATCTAACCACCTGTTCTTTGGATCCTATTCCCTCCATTTCATTCCACAGCTATCCCCATCTCTCATGCCTGCACTAACATCACTATTTAACCTGTCCCTCTCCACTGGCATCTTTCCGTCGCCGCTCAAAAAGGCTGTTACACCACTATTTAAAATCCATCTCTAGATCCTACAAGACTAGCCAACTACTGCCCAGTGTCACTTCTCCCATTTGCATGCAAATTACTTGAACGCCGTATACATGCAGAATTAAGCCATTATTTATCTGCTAACTCCCTACTTGATCAGTTCTAGTCTGGCTTTTGTTCTAACCACTCCACAGAAACAGCCCTTACCAAAGTGGCCAATGACCTTCTTACAGCCAAATCTAAAGGTCAATTTTTTATACTCATCCTTCTTGACCTGTCATCAGCATTTGATACTGTCAACCACCACACCTTACTCCTACAAATACTTTCAAATGTAGGAATAAAGGGCCTCACTCTCACATGGTTATCTTCCTACCTCTCTGGAAGGTCCTTCACAGTCTCTTACTCAGATCAGATCTCTTCTCCTCATGCTTTGTCTGTCGGGGTTCCTCAAGGCTCTGTCCTTGGCCCCCACCTCTTTTTCACCTACATGCACGGTATTGGTTGGGTTTCAATACCACCTGTATGCAGACGATACACAGCTGTACCTCTCAGCCCCAGACCTTAACTCCCTCCTCAAATGAGTTCCTGACTGATTGTCTGCTATATCCTCCTTCATGTCCTCTCGCTTCTTAAAACTTCATATGAGTAAAACAGAACTAATAATTTTTCCCCCGTCTCTGGTCACCTCTCTGCCTGAAGTAACTATAAATGTTAATAACACTCCCATAACTTCAGTTCCCAAAGCTTGGTGTTTTGGGGTAATATTCAACTCATCTCTCTCTTATTCTCATGTTCACTCCATAGCCAGCTCCTGCCATCTCCAACTCAAAAACATATCTCGCATCCGACCTTTTCTCACTCAAGACACAACTAAAATGTTAATACATGCTCTTATAATATCTCAACATACGACTTTGTGGACTACCTTCTAACAGACTGGCCCCATTCCACTACTGAACTCAGCTGCTCATCTCATTCATCTCTCCTCTCGATCTTCATTTGCTGCTCCTCTCTGTCAAGCTCTTCACTGGCTGCAAATTACCCAGAGGATCCAGTTCAGACTCCTAACCCTAACCTACAAAGCTCTCTACAATCTCTCTCCCCGGTACATATCCTCACTAATTTCCAGATACCAAAGCAATCACAATCACAGATCTGCACATGATCTTATGTTGTCCCTCTCTAGAATTATCTCCTCACATTCGTGCTTACAAGATTTTGCATGTGCTTCACCCCTTCTCTAGAATGCCCTCCCACAACACATCCGTCACTCACCAACCTTTGCTACTTTTAAACGTTTACTGTTAAAGAGTGTAAGACAGTCCTGTCAGACTCTGTCTTAATCTTGCAGGATTGGCGGGATCACAGGGTTAATGGCCGTAATTTACTATAAAGGTGATTGCCCCCCCACCCTCTTGAAAAGCCCCGTGGCTTTTTTTTTCAAAAGTCTGGCGAGGCTCTGGCTGCCCCCACCCGTATGTCCATGGCCTGCTCCCAGCTCGATGACCACAGCCTAATTGGTGGCTGCCAAATTGGGGGCAGGCCACGGCAATGCAGGCAGGGGTGGCCAAAGAAAAAAGCTTCAACTGCATTGCTAAAGGAAGAGAACAGGCTCTTCTTTATACTGTCCATAAATATAATATAGCCAGGCATAGATTAATGCTCTATGGTGCCCTAGGCAATGTACTAACTTGCCATCTGACTTTTTCGGAAAGGAGTAGGGTAAGTAGAATGTTAATGGAGATATAAACTCACAAACCCAGGTTGCTAGACCAGCAACCACCAATTCCATATGAGGGGAGATCAAACTCGCACCGTTCCATTGGACAGATCTGATTGGTTGCATGCTTAGAAGAAGGTTCCTAGCAGAATACTGAAGGTTGATAAAACAGGGGGTAAAGAAGTGCCCATAAAAATATAAAAATATTAAAAATAAAATACAAGGCAAGTATATAGAGATTGAACCTTACTGTAAAGTGATTGATTGCACTATTGATGACACGTTTCATGGGGCAAAGCCCATTTCTTTAGGTCTATGCCTATAAGAATCCAATAAAGACACAAGAGTGTCTAGGCCACGGATGTCAAACTCTAGTCCTCCAGGATCTGAGATCCTCACACATTTTTGGTACAGCTCAAATTCATTGATGGGACTGAATCAGGAAGGATGTGATTCATCAAGTAGAAGACATTTCTCCCTTTCTCTGTCCATCCTAAACACTGGCATGGATATGGCCCCTGAGGACTGGAGTTCGACACCTTTGGTCTAGACATAATATTAGATTCATGATTTCATTAAAAATCAGCCCATCTCAGCCAGGGCTGGCTCTAGGGGGGTGAGAGAGGGCATCGCCCACTCAAATAAGGTCTTGCCCCCTCAATGGTCTGGCCACACGCAGCCCGGTTTCTACAGGCGTGTGTTCATGCGAGCAGTTTGACCGCCTGGGTTCCGGGAAGAGCGGCACAGAGGGTGCAGCGGCGGGGAAAGCATAACAGCGGGTATATTCACAATTTACTGTCTGCAATCCCTGCAGCCTCTTCCTCTTCCAGGCGTCTATCACTTTGGTAACAGCTCCCCCTGTGATGGCGTAACTGCATGTCACCATATGGGCCACTGTTATTAACGTGATGGACACCTTGGAGAGAAAGTAGATAGAGGATGCCTGCGTGCAGGGATCACGGAATTGAATTTTAACTGCTCTATGCCTGCAACCCCCTGTAGTTGGTCCTATGTTTGGCTACCTATGCTGGAGGCTCCTACCTATCTAACCTATACTGGGG
>NC_090657.1:243718996-243776496 GCF_040937935.1 Hyperolius riggenbachi | reverse complement strand
ACACACACTCTATTTCCTTCTGAATAGTTATATACTGTAACTGTACTAGGACACTCACTGTCACTGTTCATAGGCTACTAGCTCCTGCGTGTGCGTGCACTCACTGTCTGTGTACTGTACACACACTCTATTTCCTTCTGAATAGTTATATTCTGTAACTGTACTAGGAAACTCACTCACTGACACTGTTCATAGGCTACTAGCTCCTGCGTGTGCGTGCACTCACTGTCTGTGTACTGTAGTGTACACACACTCTATTTCCTTCTGAATAGTTATATACTGTAACTGTACTAGGACACTCACTGTCACTGTTCATTGGCTACTAGCTCCTGCGTGTGCGTGCACTCACTGTCTGTGTACTGTAGTGTACACACACTCTATTTCCTTCTGAATAGTTATATACTGTAACTGTACTAGGACACTCACTGTCACTGTTCATAGGCTACTAGCTCCTGCGTGTGCGTGCACTCACTGTCTGTGTACTGTAGTGTACACACACTCTATTTCCTTCTGAATAGTTATATACTGTAACTGTACTAGGACACTCACTGTCACTGTTCATAGGCTACTAGCTCCTGCGTGTGCGTGCACTCACTGTCTGTGTACTGTACACACACTCTATTTCCTTCTGAATAGTTATATTCTGTAACTGTACTAGGAAACTCACTCACTGACACTGTTCATAGGCTACTAGCTCCTGCGTGTGCGTGCACTCACTGTCTGTGTACTGTAGTGTACACACACTCTATTTCCTTCTGAATAGTTATATACTGTAACTGTACTAGGACACTCACTGTCACTGTTCATTGGCTACTAGCTCCTGCGTGTGCGTGCACTCACTGTCTGTGTACTGTAGTGTACACACACTCTATTTCCTTCTGAATAGTTATATACTGTAACTGTACTAGGACACTCACTGTCACTGTTCATAGGCTACTAGCTCCTGCGTGTGCGTGCACTCACTGTCTGTGTACTGTAGTGTACACACACTCTATTTCCTTCTGAATAGTTATATACTGTAACTGTACTAGGACACTCACTGTCACTGTTCATAGGCTACTAGCTCCTGCGTGTGCGTGCACTCACTGTCTGTGTACTGTACACACAGTCTATTTCCTTCTGAATAGTTATATTCTGTAACTGTACTAGGAAACTCACTCACTGACACTGTTCATACGCTACTAGCTCCTGCGTGTGCGTGCACTCACTGTCTGTGTACTGTAGTGTACACACACTCTATTTCATTCTGAATAGTTATATACTGTAACTGTACTAGGACACTCACTGTCACTGTTCATAGGCTACTAGCTCCTGCGTGTGCGTGCACTCACTGTCTGTGTACTGTACACACACTCTATTTCCTTCTGAATAGTTATATACTGTAACTGTACTAGGACACTCACTGTCACTGTTCATAGGCTACTAGCTCCTGCGTGTGCGTGCACTCACTGTCTGTGTACTGTACACACACTCTATTTCCTTCTGAATAGTTATATTCTGTAACTGTACTAGGACACTCACTCACTGACACTGTTCATAGGCTACTAGCTCCTGCGTGTGCGTGCACTCACTGTCTGTGTACTGTAGTGTACACACACTCTATTTCCTTCTGAATAGTTATATACTGTAACTGTACTAGGACACTCACTGTCACTGTTCATAGGCTACTAGCTCCTGCGTGTGCGTGCACTCACTGTCTGTGTACTGTAGTGTACACACACTCTATTTCCTTCTGAATAGTTATATACTGTAACTGTACTAGGACACTCACTGTCACTGTTCATAGGCTACTAGCTCCTGCGTGCGAGTGCACTCACTGTCTGTGTACTGTAGTGTACACACACTCTATTTCCTTTTGAATAGTTATATACTGTAACTGTACTAGGACACTCACTGTCACTGTTCATAGGCTACTAGCTCCTGCGTGTGCGTGCACTCACTGTCTGTGTACTGTAGTGTACACACACTCTATTTCCTTCTGAATAGTTATATACTGTAACTGTACTAGGACACTCACTGTCACTGTTCATAGGCTACTAGCTCCTGCGTGTGAGTGCACTCACTGTCTGTGTACTGTAGTGTACACACACTCTATTTCCTTTTGAATAGTTATATACTGTAACTGTACTAGGACACTCACTGTCACTGTTCATAGGCTACTAGCTCCTGCGTGTGCGTGCACTCACTGTCTGTGTACTGTACACACACTCTATTTCCTTCTGATTACTGATTGATTATTGTAATTTCTGGTTGTACTTACTGTTACTACTTACTGTACTAGTAGGGACACTCAGTCACTGTTCATAGGCTAGCTCCTGCGTGTGCGTGCACTCACTCACTGTCTGTGTACACACACTCTATTTCCTTGTGATTATTACTACTGATTATTGTAACTTCTAGTTGTACTTCCTGACTCTGTAACTACTTACTTACTGTACTAGACACTCACTCAGTCACCTGTCCCACCAACCCACTCCATTAAAGTACCCCACTTTTCACCCGCCCTTTTAAAAAACTTTTGTGTTTACGCCCAAAACATCGAAGATGTCTGGAAGTGGCAGCCAGCGTGGTTTGGGCAAGGGGAAGGGCAGCAAGGGAATCAGGAGGAGAGGGAGCAGCATTGTGGCAAGCCGCGGGCGCGGCCGCGCCACCATGCACAGTTCCGCAGCAGCAGCGTCAGTGGCTAACATTCCTCCTATAGCCACTGGCCGTGGACGCCTTGGGCGCCGCCCAGCAGGAGCATCTGCAACTCACGCTGCAGAGACACAGCAGCAGCAGCGTGTAGCACCTGCTCCGATTTTCCTCCAGCCGGGTCGGAAACGTCCCATTGAGGAAAAGGATGCAGACACTGTGGTGCAACTGATGACGGAGGATGAGCAGCCCGCCATCAGCTCTGCATCCGAGGCCTCCACCCTCACCACCACCACCACCACCACCCCTGTTCGCAGCAGCCGCCCAGCAGGGCCTGGGGAGGAGGCCAGTTCACCGTCACTCGCCGACCTGTCATTCAGCAGTCTTTTGACCCCAGGCATCATGAGTAAATTGTCTGCTGTTGTTGGCGATCTTGAGGAGGAGATGCTGATGGGCACTTTGGGGGATGAGGGATTGGACAGCAAGACTGGCGACAGTAAAGCAGCCCATCCATGCATCAGGAGAGGAGTTTGGGGGGTCATCATCCCAGCAGGACATGTTTCAGGAGGGGGAGGATGATGATGACACGGTGACAGACAGAGACTGGGTGCCACCAGCTCCAGGGGATGTCGTCATCAGCAGCTCTGAGGAGGAGGAGGAGGAGGATGCGCTTGTGGGCCTTGCAAGGAGGCGCATCATTGCAAGCATTGGCAGCAGTAGGCAGGTCCCCCAGCCTGCTGGTGTCTCAGGCTCAGCAGCAGCATCTGCCAGTACCACCACCAGCCGCACCCAAGCCCCCCCCCAACCACCACAGGGAGACAGGCAGCAGCGGTTCCATGCCGTAGGGGGTTGTTTTTGTCACCAATCTGGCGCTTTTTCACCATGCCCACAGTGTACAGCAAGTACGCCACTTGCAACCACTGTCAGCGGAAGTTGAGCAGAGGTGCAGACCCCTTAAAGTTCAGCACCAGCTCGCTCATCAACCACCTTGCTGCAAAACATTTCCACCAGCATGAGGAGTTCCAGAGGCTGAAGGCATCTGGTGCTGGCAGTGGCACCACACCCATCACTGCACAGCCTTCAGCAGCAGCAGCAGCAGCAACAGCAGCCACCCGCCCTCCTGCTCCTCCAGCAGCACCAGCAGGAGTGCGGAAACGCACTGCTCCTCCCCCCTCTGCAACTCCTGCCGCCGACACTGAGGCCTGTTCTGGCAGCCAGTCCTCAGTGGCCTCCTCTGCTGTGTCTGCTGATTCCCGTGCCAGAAAAAGGCCACGCCAGAGCCTTTTGAGCGAGTCCTTCCAGGGGGTGGTTAGGGCTCTGCCTCCCAGCAGCCGTCGCGTGCGGCAGCTGAACGGCTTGCTGGCACGGGCCATGTGCTCCCAACTCCTGCCGTACACGCTCGTGCAGGAGGGGAGCGACATTCGTGCGCTGCTTGCTTGCGCAGCCCCAGACTGGCAGCTCCCCAGCAGACACTTCTTCGCCCGCAAGGCCATTCCTGCACTGCACCGCTTTGTGATGGCCAATGTGGAGCGAGGGCTGGAGCACGCGGTTGGTGAAAGGGTCCACGTCACCATGGACTCCTGGAGCAGCCGCTTTGGGACAGGCCGCTACCTGTCCTTCACTGTCCACTGGGTCAGCTTGGTGGAAGGGGGTGAGGATGGGAGAGCAGCAGCGGGCACAGCAGCAGCAGCAACACAGTGGGTGGTGCCACCCCGCAGGGTCAGGGGAACTGCAGCAGGTTCCTCCGATCCTCTGCCATCCTCCGGCACACCTGGCCAAACCCCCCGCCTCAGCAGCAGCGTGAAGGCCCGCCACTGCCAAGCGCTGCTGCACTTGGTCAGCCTTGGGAAGACCAAGCTGACGGCAACCCACGTGTTGGCCAAACTCCAGGAGCAGGAGAGGATTTGGCTGACCCCCAGAGGCCTCAGAGTCGGAGAGGTGGTGGCCGACAATGGGGCCAATCTGGTTGCCGCAATAGACAGGGGAAACCTGACCCACATCCCCTGTCTTGCCCACGTGCTGAACCTGGTGGTGCAAAAGTTCTTGCGCACCTACCAGGGGATGGGCGAACTGCTGGAAACGGCAAGGAACGTTGTGCGTCACTTCCGGCGCTCGGCTGCAGCCTGTGCGAGCCTGGAAGACGTGCAAAAGGAGCTGGAGCTGCCACGCCATCGGCTGATCCTTGACGTTCCGACTCGCTGGAACTCCACCCTGGTGATGTTGGAGCGTCTGATTGAACAGAAGCACGCTGTCAACCAGTACCTTGCCCTGGCCACTGTTTCTGCCGCTCGGAGAAGGGACAAGACCAGCAACATCCCGTCCATCGTCCCCGATGATGACTGGAGGCACATGCAGCAGGTGTGCTTAGTGCTGGCTCCCTTTCTGCAGGCCACTAACATGGTGAGCAGGGACCATGCTATGGTCTGCGAGTGGGTGCCCCTGGTTTGTCTGCTGAACAGGGCCCTCGATGCTTTGCTGGAACAGGGAGCGGCAGCCTTGGACCAGCAGGAGCGGCAAGCAGCTGCACAGTCCACCTCTGAGGGGGAGGAGGAGGAGGACTTGGTGGAGGTCCCTGACCTTGCTGCTGATGAGGGGAGCAGCACAGCGCAGCTGAGTTGGTGCGGGGGTGGAGAGAGGATGAGGCTGACGAGGCAGAGGAGGAGGATAAGGACAGCACTGCCATCGATGTGCCAGCACACGTTGCCCGCCTCTTCCCAATGGCAGCGCACATGCTGGCGTGCCTGCGCAAGGACCCCAGGGTGATCCAGATGAAGCAGAGGGAGGACATCTGGATCAGCATGATGTTGGACCCACGCCTCAAGGGGAAGTTGAGCCAGTTCCTGCCACCTGCAGGAGGAGACCCAGCGCAACAAATAAGGAGCTTGCAGCAGGCCCTTGTTGAGTGCTTGGATGAAGCCTTCCCCCAGCCTTCCACCCCCACTGTCCAGCAGCCAGCACAGAGGCAGCAGCAGGTGCCTGCATCCAGCAGCAAGCACCCCACAGACCTGCTGTCTCTCAGCCACGAGCTCTACAGGACTGTAGAGGCTCCGGCAGCAGTGACTAGAGAGGAGGTGCATGCAGCAGCATCCTCCTCCGGTCACAGCCAGCGCCTGACCCGCATGGTGGCTGACTACATGGGGTCCTACAGCGGGCTTGACAGCGATGCCCCTGTTGATCCCATGGAGTATTGGGTCAAGCGCCTGGAGATCTGGAGCGAGCTGGCGCAGTACGCCCTGGAAGTGCTGTCCTGCCCCCCTTCCAGCGTGCTGTCCGAGCGCTGCTTCAGTACAGCTGGTGGCGTGGTCACCGAGAAACGCTCACGTCTGTCTCACAAGTCTGTGGACAGACTGACGTTTCTCAAGATGAACCAGGCGTGGGTGGAAGGCGAGTTCCTGGCCCCTGTTGTCGGCGAGAGGGGGACATGAACTGGCTGCCGGAACTTAGAACCATTGTTAATGTGCCTTACCACCCTTTATCACCTCCTGGCTCCTGCTCACTAAGCCAGCCTGGTTCACTTTAACTATTACGTCGCCTGCAGCCACACATTTTACAACTACAGTGGGCTGCTGTGTACTGCCCTTCTGCTGTCTGTCTGTGTTTCCCACTGCCAGGGTACACAGATTTACATTCTGCTGCCACTCTGCCACCAGCTATTACGTCAAAAAATAGCTATATCTGTGTAATTGGTTGTAAAACCAAAACTACAAAACCATAAAAAAAAAAAAGGTTTAATTTTTCTGAGGTGCCCGGGTTGAAATCTGTGTTGTCCCAGTTGTGTATTGGACACGATGTGGGCTGTACGACCGCTGTCTGGGACCTCCTGTTGTGTTTATTTACAGCCCTGGTATCACCTGCTAGGTACCAGGGCTATTATGTCACGCTGCCTGCCTGCTGCCACACTCACACTACTCCTCCATTCCTCCTGCTGCTGCTGCTGTCTGCCTGTGTTTCCCACTGCCAGGGTACACAGAATTACATTCTGCTGCCACTCTGCCACCAGCTATTACGTCAAAAAATAGCTATATCTGTGTAATTGGTTGTAAAACCAAAACTACAAAACCATAAAAAAAAAAAAAAAGGTTTAATTTTTCAGAGGTGCCCGGGTTGAAAGCTGTGTTGTCCCAGTTGTGTATTGGACACAATGTGGGCTGCACGACCGCTGTCTGGGACCTCCTGTTGTGTTTATTTACAGCCCTGGTATCACCCGCTAGGTACCAGGGCTATTATGTCACGCTGCCTGCCTGCTGCCACACTCACACTACTCCTCCATTCCTCCTGCTGCTGCTGCTGTCTGTCTGTGTTTCCCACTGCCAGGGTACACAGAATTACATTCTGCTGCCACTCTGCCACCAGCTATTACGTCAAACAATAGCTGCTCACATTACTCCTCCATTCCTCCTGCTGCTGCTGCTGTCGGTCTGTGTTTCCCACTGCCAGGGTACACAGAATTACATTCTGCTGCCACTCTGCCACCAGCTATTACGTCAAAAAATAGCTATATCTGTGTAATTGGTTGTAAAACCAAAACTACAAAACCATAAAAAAAAAAAGGTTTAATTTTTCAGAGGTGCCCGGGTTGAAAACTGTGTTGTCCCAGTTGTGTATTGGACACGATGTGGGCTGCACGACCGCTGTCTGGGACCTCCTGTTGTGTTTATTTACAGCCCTGGTATCACCCGCTAGGTACCAGGGCTATTATGTCACGCTGCCTGCCTGCTGCCACACTCACACTACTCCTCCATTCCTCCTGCTGCTGCTGCTGTCTGTCTGTGTTTCCCACTGCCAGGGTACACAGAATTACATTCTGCTGCCACTCTGCCACCAGCTATTACGTCAAACAATAGCTGCTCACATTACTCCTCCATTCCTCCTGCTGCTGCTGCTGTCGGTCTGTGTTTCCCACTGCCAGGGTACACAGAATTACATTCTGCTGCCACTCTGCCACCAGCTATTACGTCAAAAAATAGCTATATATCTGTGTAATTTGTTTTACAAACAAAACCAAAAAACCATAAAAAAAAAAAGGTTTAATTTTTCAGAGGTGCCCGGGTTGAAAACTGTGTTGTCCCAGTTGTGTATTGGACACGATGTGGGCTGCACGACCGCTGTCTGGGACCTCCTGTTGTGTTTATTTACAGCCCTGGTATCACCCGCTAGGTACCAGGGCTATTATGTCACGCTGCCTGCCTGCTGCCACACTCACACTACTCCTCCATTCCTCCTGCTGCTGCTGCTGTCTGCCTGTGTTTCCCACTGCCAGGGTACACAGAATTACATTCTGCTGCCACTCTGCCACCAGCTATTACGTCAAAAAATAGCTATATCTGTGTAATTGGTTGTAAAACCAAAACTACAAAACCATTAAAAAAAAAAGGTTTAATTTTTCAGAGGTGCCCGGGTTGAAAACTGTATTGTCCCAGTTGTGTATTGGACACGATGTGGGCTGCACGACCGCTGTCTGGGACCTCCTGTTGTGTTTATTTACAGCCTTGGTATCACCCGCTAGGTACCAGGGCTATTATGTCACGCTGCCTGCCTGCTGCCACACTCACACTACTCCTCCATTCCTCCTGCTGCTGCTGCTGTCTGCCTATGTTTCCCACTGCCAGGGTACACAGAATTACATTCTGCTGCCACTCTGCTACCAGCTATTACGTCAAACAATAGCTGCTCACATTACTCCTCCATTCCTCCTGCTGCTGCTGCTGTCGGTCTGTGTTTCCCACTGCCAGGGTACACAGAATTACATTCTGCTGCCACTCTGCCACCAGCTATTACGTAAAAAAATAGATATATCTGTGTAATTGGTTTTAAAACCAAAACTACAAAACCATTAAAAAAAAAAAAAAAAGGTTTAATTTTTCAGAGGTGCCCGGGTTGAAAACTGTGTTGTCCCAGTTGTGTATTGGATACGATGTGGGCTGCACGACCGCTGTCTGGGACCTCCTGTTGTGTTTATTTACAGCCCTGGTATCACCCGCTAGGTACCAGGGCTATTATGTCACGCTGCCTGCCTGCTGCCACACTCACACTACTCCTCCATTCCTCCTGCTGCTGCTGCTGTCGGTCTGTGTTTCCCACTGCCAGGGTACACAGAATTACATTCTGCTGCCACTCTGCCACCAGCTATTACGTCAAAAAATAGCTATATATCTGTGTAATTTGTTTTACAAACAAAACCAAAAAACCATAAAAAAAAAAAAGGTTTAATTTTTCAGAGGTGCCCGGGTTGAAAACTGTGTTGTCCCAGTTGTGTATTGGACACGATGTGGGCTGCACGACCGCTGTCTGGGACCTCCTGTTGTGTTTATTTACAGCCCTGGTATCACCCGCTAGGTACCAGGGCTATTATGTCACGCTGCCTGCCTGCTGCCACACTCACACTACTCCTCCATTCCTCCTGCTGCTGCTGCTGTCTGCCTGTGTTTCCCACTGCCAGGGTACACAGAATTACATTCTGCTGCCACTCTGCCACCAGCTATTACGTCAAAAAATAGCTATATCTGTGTAATTGGTTGTAAAACCAAAACTACAAAACCATTAAAAAAAAAAGGTTTAATTTTTCAGAGGTGCCCGGGTTGAAAACTGTATTGTCCCAGTTGTGTATTGGACACGATGTGGGCTGCACGACCGCTGTCTGGGACCTCCTGTTGTGTTTATTTACAGCCTTGGTATCACCCGCTAGGTACCAGGGCTATTATGTCACGCTGCCTGCCTGCTGCCACACTCACACTACTCCTCCATTCCTCCTGCTGCTGCTGCTGTCTGCCTATGTTTCCCACTGCCAGGGTACACAGAATTACATTCTGCTGCCACTCTGCTACCAGCTATTACGTCAAACAATAGCTGCTCACATTACTCCTCCATTCCTCCTGCTGCTGCTGCTGTCGGTCTGTGTTTCCCACTGCCAGGGTACACAGAATTACATTCTGCTGCCACTCTGCCACCAGCTATTACGTAAAAAAATAGATATATCTGTGTAATTGGTTGTAAAACCAAAACTACAAAACCATTAAAAAAAAAAAAAAAGGTTTAATTTTTCAGAGGTGCCCGGGTTGAAAACTGTGTTGTCCCAGTTGTGTATTGGATACGATGTGGGCTGCACGACCGCTGTCTGGGACCTCCTGTTGTGTTTATTTACAGCCCTGGTATCACCCGCTAGGTACCAGGGCTATTATGTCACGCTGCCTGCCTGCTGCCACACTCACCCTACTCCTCCATTCCTCCTGCTGCTGCTGCTGCCTGCCTGTGTTTCCCACTGCCAGGGTACACAGAATTAAATTCTGCTGCCACTCTGCCACCAGCTATTACGTCAAAAAATAGCTATATATCTGTGTAATGTGTTTTACAAACAAAACCAAAAGAACCATACAAAAAAAGGTTTAATTTTTCTGAGGTGCCCGGGTTGAAAACTGTGTTGTCCCAGTTGTGTATTGGACACGATGTGGGCTGCACGACCGCTGTCTGGGACCTCCTGCCTGCTGTGTTTATTTACAGCCCTGGTATCACCGCTAGGTACCAGGGCTATTATGTCACGCTGCCTGCCTCATTGACTGCCTGCTGCCACACACTCATCCTCCTCCTCCTGCTGCTGAATTTACCTCCTGCTGTCTGTGTGTTTCCACTGCCAGGGAGCACATACAATGGCGCTTCCAACATGCGTGCGCCACCAGCTATTTGTTACGTTCAAAAATAGCTGCATTTCTTTAAAAAAAAAATTGAAAAGAGAAATAAGTGAAGAAGAAGAAGACGATATAGAAAAAGAAGGAGAAGAAGAAGAAGGAGAAGAAAAAGAAGAAGAAGAAGATGAAGAAGAAGGAGAAGAAGATGAAGAAGAAGAAAATGAAGAAGAAGAAGAAGAAGAAGATGAAGAAGATGAAGAAGAAGAAGATGAAGAAGATGAAGAAGAAGAAGATGGAGAAGATGAAGAAGATGAAGAAGATGAAGAAGAAGAAGAAGAAGATGAAGAAGATGATGAAGAAGAAGAAGAAAAAGATGAAGAAGAAGAAGATGAAGAAGATGAAGAAGAAGATGAAGAAGATCAAGAAGAAGAAGATGAAGAAGATGAAGAAGAAGAAGATGGAGAAGATGAAGAAGAAGAAGATGAAGAAGAAGAAGAAGAAGATGAAGAAGATGAAGAAGAAGAAGAAGAAGAGGAAGAAGAAGAAGATGAAGAAGATGAAGAAGAAGATGAAGAAGATGAAGAAGAAGAATATGAAGAAGAAGAAGATGATGATGAAGAAGATGAAGAAGATGAAGAAGAAGAAGAAGATGAAGAAGAAGAAGACAATATAGAAGAAGAAGAAGAAGATATAGAAGAAGAAGATATAGAAGAAGATATAGAAGAAGAAGAAGAAGATATAGAAGATAAATAATAAGAAGAAGAAGTATATACAGTACTGAACAAAATTCTGGACACAACTTCTCTTTCCACCTTTTTTTTTTAAAGGAACATCCCCACATAATCACTTGCTGTTGTTACTTGGAAAAAAAAGATGTTTCTTGCATCATTCACCCTCAAAACAAGTGTTGGAAGCTATTTAAGGCCAATTCGAATAGTCAGCTCGAATAATGAGCTCAAATACCGACTCGAATAGTGAGCTCGAAGTCCGAGGTCGAATCGAATAGTAAAAATTATTCGACTGACCTCGAATAATTTACTATTCGAATTCGACCAAACTCGAATTTTAAAAAGGGGTATTTGAGCACCACTGCACACACACACACACACACACACACACACACACACACACACACACACACACGCACACACACACACACACACACACAGACACACACACACACACACACATACACACCACACACACACACCACACACACACACACACATATATATACAGTATATATACACACACACACTGCACACACACACACTGTACACACTGTACACACACACACTGTACACACGCGTGCACACACACACACACACTGTACACACAGACACACACCACACACACACACACACACACACACACACACACACACACACACACACACACACACACACACACACACACACACACACACACACTGTACACACGCACGCACACACACACTGTACACACAGACACACACCACACACACACACACACACACACACACGTACACACTGTACACACACGCACACACTCACACACACTGTACACACGCACGCACACACACACTGTACACACACACACACACACACACACACACACTGTACACACGCACGCACACACACACTGTACACACAGACACACACCACACACACACACACACACACACACACACACGCTGTACACACACACACACAAACACACACAAACACACACACACAGTACACACACACATACACACACACACACACACACACACACACCACTCACACACACACTGTACACACACACACACACACACACAAACACACACACACTCACACACATCACACACACACACACAGTACACACACACACACACAGTACACACATACACACAAGCACACACACCACACACACTGTACACACACACACACACACACACGCGCACACACTCACACACACTGTACACACACACACACACACGCTGTACACACACACACACACACAAACACACACACACACAAACACAGTACACACACACACACACACACACACACACACCACTCACACACACACTGTACACACACACACAAACACACACTCACACACATCACATACACACACACAGTACACACACACACACACACACACACACACACACAGTACACACAAGCACACACACCACACACACACACACACTGTACGCACACACTGTGCATACACACACACACACACACACATAAGCACACACACACACACACACACACATAAGCACACACACATACACACAGGTCCAGGTATTCGGGCTGGATTCCCCAGGTACCATAAAACAATAGCCACTCTGACTCAACCCCATCCCAGCACATAAATTAACCAAAGCCTCCCCAGGTACAAAAATTAGATAGCCAGGTGCCTTTAGATTAAATACATTTTTAAAGCAAGTTGGTTTATTATAATTGTAGAATTAGAATTGTAGAAGTTGGTTTGTAATTGTAGAAGCATACAAAGCAAAATTATTTAAGGAATAAAACAATGTTGTTGAGAAAATACAGTAACACAAACAGATATGTCTGGTACGGATGTTACATAACTAAGAAGTCAACGTATGTGCAGACATAAAGCACTCAAGGCTTGTTTACACTAAGGACATTTTTACCCTTTTTTCAAGCGCCAACTATTTTCAAAATCGCCCATAAAACGCTTGGGCAATGAATATCTATGAGAAGGTTATATATCACAAAATTGCTTTGTGGAGTATTTTCCGAGTCAAAGAGTTCACTTCCTGACTTGCGTCAGGGAGGGAATTACAAAACCGCTCTGGAAATCGCTTAGAAAAGTACTTTTCCCAGAAATGCAGTGGAGCGCTGGAAGGGGGGGGGGGAAGAGCACAAAAATGCAAAATGCTTGCATCTGCGTTTTGAATTTTAGGTGTGAATGAGGCCTCAGAGAAGAGCAAAAAGCCAGGAAGTTTAGCAGTAAGATTCAAGAATCAGGGAGCCATAAGCCTCCAGATAAAACAAACAAGTAGTCACATGCATCCAGCTAAAACAATTAAGTAACCAAATGGCTCAAGATAGAACGATTAAAGGGAACCATCAACAGTGCTGCCAGGAAACTGGCATTTTTTACAAGGAAATAATTATGTCTCCATATCCCTCCCACCTCGTGTTCCCTTTAAGTAGCCAGCTTACCCCTATAGCCAGCTTACCCCTATAAGGTAGCCATGTGAGTCCCAGATTGCAGTGCTAGGAAACCATTGATGATGATTATAATCCCTTCCACTGATTAGCTGACCATATGTGCCCCCAATTAGCAGTGGTGGCCACACACGATACAATAAAATGATCCGATTTTACGGCAATTCGATAAATATGATCAGATCTCCCGAAAAAAATCGAAAACTTTTTTTTTTCATTCGACTGAAAAATCCGATCAGATTTCCCGTTTTCTTCTATTTTGATCAATCCGGAATGCCAGATATTTTTCTTCAAATGTTCTAAAGATTGTATGGTGTGTGTTAGATTGTCAATTTATTAATATACACACCCCAGCAATTTTCTATGAGTTTCCAATCATTTCTATCATAATTGGGGAAACATTGAACATAGGTGTGGTACATTGGTCAGATTTTTGAAATGTTACAATCAGTTAGAAAAATTGATTGCAATTCTTGAATTGAACAGATATTTAAAAAATGGTATGGTGTGTGGCCACCTTTAGATAGTCCTGTGAGTCCCCCAATCAGCATAGTTACATAGTTCTTTTGGTTGAAAAAAGACATACGTCCATCGAGTATTAGGTAGTCAGATGTGCCCCCAAATGTATTAAGTAGACAGATTATTATTCCAGTATTTGTAAAGCACTTCTTTCCTGTTGGACTCAATGCGCTGGCGGGCAGCCACTAGAGAGCACTCAGGAGGAAGTAGCAGTGTTAGGCCAGAGCTGCAGCCACTAGAGAGCACTCAGGAGGAAGTAGCAGTGTTAGGCCAGAGCTGCAGCCACTAGAGAGCACTCAGGAGGAAGTAGCAGTGTTAGGCCAGAGCTGCAGCCACTAGGGGGTGCTCTATAGGCAGTAGCAGTGTTAGACCAGAGCTGCAGCCACTAGAGAGCACTCAGGAGGAAGTAGCAGTGTTAGGCCAGAGCTGCAGCCACTAGAGAGCACTCAGGAGGTAGTAGCAGTGTTAGGCTAGAGCTGCAGCCACTAGGGGGTTCTCTATAGGCAGTAGCAGTGTTAGGCCAGAGCTGCAGCCACTAGAGAGCACTCAGGAGGCAGTAGCAGTGTTAGGCCAGAGCTGCAGCCACTAGGGGGAGCTCTATAGGCAGAAGTAGTGTTAGGCCAGAGCTGCAGCCACTAGGGTGTGCTCTATAGGCAGTAGCAGTGTTAGGCCAGAGCTGCAGCCACTAGGGGGGCTCTATAGGCAGTAGCAGTGTTAGGCCTGAGCTGCAGCCACTAGGGGGCGCTCTATAGGCAGTAGCAGTGTTAGGCCAGAGCTGCAGCCACTAGAGAGCACTCAGGAGGTAGTAGCAGTGTTAGGCCAGAGCTGCAGCCACTAGAGAGCACTCAGGAGGTAGTAGCAGTGTTAGGCCAGAGCTGCAGCCACTAGAGAGCACTCAGGAGGTAGTAGCAGTGTTAGGCCAGAGCTGCAGCCACTAGAGAGCACTCAGGAGGTAGTAGCAGTGTTAGGCCAGAGCTGCAGCCACTAGAGAGCACTCAGGAGGTAGTAGCAGTGTTAGGCCAGAGCTGCAGCCACTAGAGAGCACTCAGGAGGTAGTAGCAGTGTTAGGCCAGAGCTGTAGCCACTAGAGAGCACTCAGGAGGTAGTAGCAGTGTTAGGCCAGAGCTGTGGTCACTAGAGAGCACTCAGGGGGTATTAGCAGTGTTAGGCCAGAGCTGCAGCCACTAGGGGGCTCTATAGGCAGTAGCAGTGTTAGGCCAGAGCTGCAGCCACTAGAGATCACTCAGGGGGTAGTAGCAGTGTTAGGCCAGAGCTGCAGCCACTAGAGAGCACTCAGGGGGTAGTAGCAGTGTTAGGCTAGAGCTGCAGCCACTAGGGGGCTCTATAGGCAGTAGCAGTGTTAGGCCAGAGCTGCAGCCACTAGAGATCACTCAGGGCGTAGTAGCAGTGTTAGGCCAGAGCTGCAGCCACTAGAGAGCACTCAGGGGGTAGTAGCAGTGTTAGGCTAGAGCTGCAGCCACTAGGGGGCTCTATAGGCAGTAGCAGTGTTAGGCCAGAGCTGCAGCCACTAGGGGTGCACTCTATAGGCAGTAGCAGTGTTAGACCAGAGCTGCAGCCACTAGGGGGCGCTCTATAGGCAGTAGCTGTGTTAGGCCAGAGCTGCAGCCACTAGGGCACACTCTATAGGCAGTAGCAGTGTTAGGCCAGAGCTGCAGCCACTAGAGGGAGCTCTATAGGCAGTAGCTGTGTTAGGCCAGAGCTGCAGCCACTAGGGGGGCTCTATAGGTAGTAGCAGTGTTAGGCCAGAGCTGCAGCCACTAGAGAGCACTCAGGGGGTAGTAGCAGTGTTAGGCCAGAGCTGCAGCCACTAGGGGGCTCTATAGGCAGTAGCAGTGTTAGGCCAGAGCTGCAGCCACTAGGTGGCGCTCTATAGGCAGTATCAATGTTAGGGCAGAGCCGCAGCCACTAGAGAGCACTCAGGAGGTAGTAGCAGTGTTAGGCCAGAGCTGCAGCCACTAGAGAGCACTCAGGGGGTAGTAGCAATGTTAGGCCAGAGCTGCAGCCACTAGGGGGCTCTATAGGCAGTAGCAGTGTTAGGCCAGAGCTGCAGCCACTAGGTGGCGCTCTATAGGCAGTAGCAGTGTTAGGCCAGAGCTGCAGCCACTAGAGAGCACTCAGGAGGTAGTAGCAGTGTTAGGGAGTCTACTCCTTACTGAATAGGTACAGGCTTACTGAAATAGGAAGAGCCATGATTTAAAGGAATACTGTAGGGGGTGGGGGCGGGAAAAATGAGTTGAACTTACCCTGGGCTTCTAATGGTCCCCCGCAGACATCCCGTGTCCGTGCAGCCACTCACCAATGCTCCGTTTTCGCCTCCGGTTCACTTATGGAGTTTCAGACTTTAAAGTCTGAAAACTGCGTTGCCGTGTCCTCGCTCCTACTGATGTCACCAGGAATGTATAGTACAAGCCCGGTATGGTCTGTGCCTGCGCAGTACGCTCCTGGTGATATCAGCGGTAGCGAGGACACGGCAACGCAGGCGCAGTGGTTTTCAGACTTTAAAGTCAGAAATTCCAGAAGTGGAACGGAGGCGGGGCCGGAGCATCGGTGAGTGGCTGCGTGGGCACAGGACGTCTGCGGGGGACCATTAGAAGCCCCGGGTAAGTTAGCCAGTGGTATCCTCCTCTATTAGGTAGCCAGTCACAGCACCCAGTCTTAGTTAGCCAATGGTATCCCCCTGTATTATATAGCTAGTGGAAGCCCCCCCTCCCCTCCATATTGGCTAGCCAGTGGAAACCCCTAGTATTAGGTAGTGAGATATTCCGACCAGTATAGGTAGCCAGAGAAGCCCTCAGTATTAGGTAGCCAGAAATATTAGAAGGATAATAATTTATGGCTTTTAAAAGGGAACCAAGATGGCATCATCTATTTTCCTCCCATCACAGCTCTCCTCTAAAGAAATCAAGTGTATGCAGCAGTGGGTTACAGTTATTTGTGAGAGTAAGGACAACCACTATTTACCTCTTGCTCGTCTTTGCCGGATAGGTCTATTCTGATGGCGACGTACAAAATATGCAATGACTCCTACTAAGGCCACAGCACAAATGATTGCAGTAAAAATGGCGGCATATTTGGGTGACGTGTCATCTTCCTTTTTGTTGTACACCCCTGTAAAAACAAAATGCCATGTTTAAAAAAACGTGTCTGGAAGTTTGTTGAATTTTACTGTGTAGTAACACTTATGAGTACAGTTCTCTGTTGGCCCCTTAAAGTGCATAAAAATTGAAATTAATCTACTTCCTAGAATGGCCGGATACAGAAGTTTGGCCATTGTGCCCTAGTGTCTAGTACCCCTCCAATCCACACTGGAAGTTGTGCACATTAGTGATGTTACTTCCTGTTTACCTAATGAAGCTAGGAGGCAGTAAACAGAGGATGACACAGAACGGACAGAGGACAACACAGGACAGAGAGAGGGGGGCAGACAGAGGATGACACAGGAAGGACAGAGGGAGACACAGGGCAGAGAGAGGGGGGCAGACAGAGGATGACACAGGAAGGACAGAGGGAGACACAGGACAGAGAAAGGGGGACACAGGACAGAGAGAGGGGGGCAGACAGAGGATGACACAGGAAGGACAAAAGGAGACACAGGACAGAGAAAGGGGGACACAGTACAGAGAGAGGGGGGCAGACAGATTATGACACAGGAAGGACAGAGGGAGACACAGGACAGAGAAAGGGGGACACAGTACAGAGAGAGGGGGGCAGACAGAGGATGACACAGGAAGGACAGAGGGAGACACAGGACAGAGAAAGGGGGACACAGGACACAGAGAGGGGGAGGACAGAGGATGACACAGGAAGGACAGAGGGAGACAAAGGACAGAGAAAGGGGGGGCACAG
This sequence comes from Hyperolius riggenbachi, assembly GCF_040937935.1. Classification (NCBI taxonomy): domain Eukaryota; kingdom Metazoa; phylum Chordata; class Amphibia; order Anura; family Hyperoliidae; genus Hyperolius; species Hyperolius riggenbachi. The sequence continues at coordinate 243,758,684 of NC_090657.1, read as the reverse complement.
GACAGAGAGAGGGGGCGGACAGAGGATGACACAGGAAGGACAGAGGGAGACACAGAACAGAGAAAGGGGGACACAGGATGGAGAGAGGAGGAAACAGGATGGAAAAAGATGGACATAGGAAGGATAGAGGGGGCAGACAGAGGGGGACAAAGGACAGAGAGAGGGGGGCATAGAATGAAAGAAGTTGGACCCAGGAAGGATAGAGGGGGACACAGGAAGGATAGAGGGGGACACAGGATGGACATAGATGGAAACAGGAAGGACAGAGGGGGACATAGGATGGACATAGATGGAAATAGAAAGGACAGAGGGGGACACAAGATGGAAAGAGGAGGACACAAAAGGTACAAGGGGGAGAAAATATTTAGAGCAGATTGGGGGGGGGGGGGGTCCATAAGAGATCCCTCCAGCATAGACGCACCAGGATAAGTACATATTTTTTTCCTGGTTTTATCCACTAAACCTAGGTGTGTCTTATGGTCCAGAGCGTCTTATAGTCCGAAAAATATGGTAATTCAAATATGTGATTGGTCCCGGTATTTTCGCAAAATACATTAAAATCACTGGCACTAAGTTTTGCAGTTAGTAGCAAAGCCCCTGTACTAGAATCCCCATAGTATGGACAAGGGCTCTGGGGGAGAGGGGGAGGTTTTGCTGCTCCTCTTTTCCAGAGCCCAACTTATCATGGACCATGCGGGCAGGAATAACTCAGGCTATGGAGCCCCATGCAGTCCACACTCTGCATTCTAGCTATACCAGCGTGCTTGGGTGTCAAGGGGTTACAGAAGTTTTGGAAGGGGGACATCTCGATCGCTACAGACGCACAGGCTGGGATAACAGTCCGCCACATGCTCAGCTAGTAATAAAATATGGCATATGGGGTATCATTTTACCTGGGGAAAAATGATGTGGGGTCCCCCCTAACCAGCATATTTAACCCATTGCCCTCATGCAGGCTGGGATAGCCAGAATGCAGAGCCCTGGCCGACTGGGGCTTCGCACCCTGAGCTATACCAGCCCGCATGGTCCATGGTATGGGGGGGCTCCGGGGGGGAGCGGCGGCCAAGCCTCCCCACGGAGCCCTTGTCCTATCTATGGACAAGAGGTTCTTCCCCACCTCTGGTGCCCCAGGAGGAGGTGGGGCAACGACTCCCTGGGGGGGTTCATGGTGGCATCTGGGAGTCCTCTTTAAGAAGGGGACCCCATACGCCTGCCCCCTCCCAGGAGAAATGAGTATAGGGGTACAAAGCACAACTTACCCATTTCCACAAAGGGTTAAATGAAATAAAAACACAACAACAAACAAAGTCCTTTAATATTCTTAATGAACCAGAAATACTTACCTGTACCTTTAAAAAAAAGTTCCCACTCCAATATCCTCTATCTTGCGATCTTGATTGAAGATCTCCGCCGGCCGCCACCACACACGCCGCCCCCGCCTAACTGCTCTCAACTATACTAAGTATAGCTGAGAGCAAAAGCATCTTTAAATTCCCCTCCAAGGCTCCCCATTGGTTCCTTAACAGACCATTGGGGATCAGGAGGATAATAAGGAACCAATGGGGAGCCTTAGAGGGAAATTTAAAGATGCTTTGCTCTCAGCTATACTAAGTATAGCTGAGAGCGCGTCCTATGCGGATGCTTTGCCACCGTCTCCCGCTGTCCTCCCTGCCTCTCACACCTGTCACCCTCACCCATGCTGGCACCCAGTGCACCCACGGGTGCACTGGGTGCCAGCATGGGTGTGGGTGACAGGTGTGGGAGGCAGGGAGGACAGCAGGAGCTGACTGTATAGCGTCCGCATAGGAGGAACTCTCAGCTATACTTAGTATAGCTGAGAGCTGTGGCGGGGAGCGGTATGTGGGGCAGCGGCCAGCGGTGATCTTAAATCAACTGTAACAGCACATTGCAAGATAGAGGATATTGGCATGGGACCTTTCCAAGGATATTGGCATGGGAACATTTTTTAAAGGTACAGGTAAGTATTGCTGGTTAACTAAGAATATTAAAATACTTTTCTTGTGGTTGTGTTTTTATTTCATTAAACTCTTTGTGGAAATGGGTAAGGGGTACTTTGTACCCCTATACTAATTTCTCCTGGTAAGGGGGGGCAGGCATCTGTGGTCCCCTTCTTAAAGGGGACTCCCAGATGCACCCATGAACCCCCCTCCAGGGAGTCGTCGTCCATGGATTGGACAAGGGCTCTGGGGGGAGGGGAAGGCTTGGCCGCCCCTCCCCCCAGAGCCCCCCATACCAGGAACCATGCGGGCTGGTATAGCTCAGGGTGCGAAACCCCAGACAGCTGGGGCTCCACATTCTGGCTATCCTTGCCTGCATGGGGAAAAGGAGTTAAATATGCTGGGTAGGGGGGACCCCACATCATTTTTTAAAAATATTCCCACACTCTGAACATAAAAAAAGATTAAAAAAAATAGGAAAAGATTATTTTTCCCCACTGTTCTTTTTAACATAACCTGCAAACTTGGTGTTTCTACCTTGTAAGGGGGCTTTGCTATTAACCGCTGAAGTAGGAGGGTTGCTGTATTAACTAACTGTCATTTATGCATTTAAATATATTAATTTTTCCTTTGAAATTTTAAATCAATTTTCTCAAAAACTAGAAGGTCTTTTTGAAATAAAAATGTCCTCTTGTTCCCACTATTCTTTTTAAGATATCCTGCAAATTTGGTGTTTCTACCATGTAAGGTTTTTTTTTGTTATTAACCACTAAAGTCGGCAGGTTTTTAAGGTGACAATCATGAATATTTTTTCCGTGATCATGGCCAAATACTTGGAATAACGGCAGAATTTGTGATTGACTGCTGTGATCGATTTCCAATCATGGATTCGGATCACGATGTCAGATAGTGAAAAAATGCTTGCGTGTGAATCACGGCTATGCCGGGATTATGGATTGTATCCGAGCCACACTAGTCCATGGAGGGTGAAGTTCCTATGGGCTCTGGTGACGTAAATCCCGGCCTGGGCATTGACTATTTTATGGTGGCATCCAATTAAATGATGTAAACAATATCTATAAATGCTGTAGTTAAATGGCCACCCCTAAGTTATATTAGGAATAGTCTATTAACTAGGGGTGGTCATAAATGCCGATTTCCAATTCTGTGGATTTTTGCAATCTGATTTGCGAGGAAAGTCTTTTTTTTATTATGTTATTAATAAAGATAGTTAATTATAATGCTTCTGAGTATTGGACCAATAAGAAAATGCTGAATTTTACCACAGTAATCGGAATACATGGAAATGTTAGGCTAATCACAGGACTCAGAAATACTCAGTATTATCCGGGTCTTGTGATTGGTCTAAAATTACCACGATAATCCATTTTTCACTGTAAAATTCTGCATTCTCTGATTGGTCCAAAGCTTCCCAGTTCTGTCATTGGGCTAACTATTAACTGAAAGGGTTTAGAAACCTGCATTTTGTTACAAAAATATAAAAATGTAACTTTTACTGTGGAATCATTTCATCTTATTGGACCAATAATGAGGCTATGGAAGCCTGGGTGGCCAAGTATTGCTATTATTGATTTATAAACGCCAACATATTCCATGTATCTATCCACATGGCTACTGAGGCCTCTTCTGTTGGGAACCATGTATTTCACCTCATCCACTTTATGTACTTTCTGGACAGATCACTCAACACTGTCTATAAATACAGATGTATGCTGGTTACTATAACCAACCACGCTGGATGAAGATTTACTGAACAAATGCCTTGGGCATAGCTATGTGCGTAACTACAGGGGAGCAGAACCTGCAACCACAGGGGGCCCAGATCTGTACGGGGACCCCAATTACTACTTCACTCCCTCCGATAAAGGGGTCCATCCTCCAGTTCAGGTGTTTTGTGGCTACACTTGTTAAGGGTGTGAAGATTATGATGGTCAAACTTGTGTTATGACCCTTGTGAGATGGGCCCCCAGGCTGTGAGGGTCACAAGGGGTTGGCAAGGAAACATTGGGGGGCCCCATCAAAGTGTTACAGGGGGCGGGGCATGATTTATAGTTATGCCCCTGTGTGGATATAATATAGGATGGACATTGGTTACTGCTTTTTAACCCATATCGTCACATATGTTCAACTGCAATTCACTTTCTCTGAAACGTGCGTCTGGCTGCACATTATACAATAAAAATTATGTGACCTAGGCTACAGATGTTTTTATATTGTTTATTTACCTGTCCAATAACACTATTCCACAGCAAAAGTTATGTTTTATGTTTATATAACTTAGGCATCTAAATCTTTATTATTTTTGGTTATTAGACCATTGATCCAGTTAAGTGATCTTGTTGTTGTTTATGAATGAAGACCTGGTGAGTTTATAACTCCAGACTGGTAAAAATAAAAAAGTGGTCATATGTAAAAATGGCCAAGAGAACTAAACCAAATCAAACAAAGCTCAAGATTTTGATAGGTCCTGGTCCAAGCTGCAAATTTTGCAAAAAAAAATACGTTAAAATTTGCACCAGATGAAAATTATTAGCATCTTACTGACCATAACTAGTCACATTTGTCTTTTTTTTTCTTATGAATATTGTGAGATCTGCAAATCATTTGGGCTTGATTCAGAGAAAAGAACTAACCTAGAAGTACCGGCGACTCGCTGCAAGTTTGTTTTTCTCTTAGCTCGCCATTTTCTTTATAAGACACAACACAGCACAGACTGATGTCTTTTTTGTCACTTGTTAATTCAATGGACCTTACGAGTTGATGTTTTTGCTTTTTTGGCATTTCTACACTTTCATAAACAGTTCTGTGCTCGTCCATCCATGAGATGTTGAAGTCGTTCTCATTTTCGACTTCCGCTTCACATACTAAAGATTGCTTTTCCTTGTAGATCGTTGGCTTGCAAGCCCCTAAGTAAAAATAACAAGTAATTGGTCATTCATTTACGTATAAAGAATGAAAACTATGTGTAATAAGTAGTTTTGATGTTTTAACCTCTGAACAATCTAAATATACGATGATTGGAGCTTTCTGCATGGCAAGGGCCCTGCCATGTTAGAGGGAATAATTATCTATATTGGATGTGACGCGATTGAGATATCAAAGCTATAGATAAATTATATATGTGATATTGATAAGACTGATTGAAAAGAAATCTTCTATTATCTAGCATAGGCGTACAAGGCTGGGTTGGTAATAGGACAGCCTTCCCCCATAAAGGTAATTGGAGCATGTGTTTCTCATCATTGGGGGCAGGGAACGCATTCTTCAAGGCATAGTAGTACAATGAAGCTGTTAGAATACTGGTTTCAACCAGTTTGACCATGTGCTTTGGGATAAAGGAACAGTTAAGTGAAATAGCTAGGTATGGAAGTCAGCAAATAGAGACTACAGCATTGTTTGAACAAACCAATCACAGATAGCATTGGGACACACTGTGGGGCCAACCCATTTTAGTTATACCAGGAGTTTTAGGCGGGTATGATTCATTCCTGTTCCTGCTTCTTCCAGCCTCATACACACACACACATTCACTCTCATCTACATACAAGCCAATACAATAAGCTTTTTATTCATATACTTACAGATTACTCAGCAATCAATTTGTTCATTTTTTGTAATCATTTATAATGTAACTAAGATTTGTACCTTTATTGATTTATTTTTGAATATTCATGGAAGATCAATAATGTTAAATAAACAACCACATCCTTTTAAAAGATTTACTCTGGTCTCTGAAAGACTTTGTTCTTAAATTACAAATCCCACTTTTTAACATTTTGGCAAGCCAGCTAGTCGTAAATGTTTAATGAAGAATTAACTCAGCTATAGATCGCAAGCTCGTTTCAAAATGGGGGAACGAGAAAGGAAGCTGGGTATTTTTGAAACTATTTTTGCGATTGAGCCTGAAGCAAGGGAGGAGACCAGACCAGAAGCGAATGGACCTCCATAAGATGTGGGTGATACCAGAAGTCTGTCTGCATAAGGTGACTATGTTTTATTTCCTGTTGAATTGGTTAAAAGTTTTAAAAGTCAGATGCGTTGTCCAAAGTTGTTAAAGAAATCAAGAATATTTGTTAGTTAATCAGGGAAATAGTTACTTAGAGTTTGCTAAAATGAACAGCATGCAAAAGGAATGTTCTTCTCATTCCTATGTAAAATGCCTTATTGGTAGCAGACAGGATGCAGACTTCCTTAATGATGTTTATTTAAAGAGGCAGATATTTTTGTCTACAAAGCTGCAAGCTAAATTTTGGAAAAAATGGTTTAAATTGAAGCTTTTGATAGTGTAATTGGATCATAGAAGCAAAACTTACCATAATGGCTTCTATAAGTAAAATAAGGATTTCATATTTATTTTTAATTGGCCACTTGTGTAGAAGGAAAGAAAATATATAGACCATGAATAAGTGACAGTTTATATAAAAAGGAAATATATCTGTAATAGTGGTTTATTAGAAGCACAATAATCCTGAAAGCCAGGGAAAAATAAAATGTTTCTGGTTACCAAAATGACATTTTCTTTGCAGCAGCATGTATCATATTACAGCTATTCAAGTAGGAGTGTAAAATCATTGCAGATGTCACATAAAAGTATTTGTATTGCAAGCTATATATGTTATGAAAATTTCATTCAAATTTCAGAGTTGTTGTTCTAGTTTTCCATTTGAGTTGTGATAAAGAGTATAAAATATAGTCATTAATATAATAATTGATATTAAAAAAATATTAATTAATTAAAATGAGCTTGTTATAATTTTGCATAGGAGTGTCAATCATCATAGTTTGATGATAGACATATCTGTTCCTGTATTAGTGGATTGATGAGGATATTGTGATAAGGGTCAGCATTCATAAGTAAGATGTGATTGTTGGTGTCCATAGACGACAGATATATATTGTAACATTCGATTTACACAAAAGTTGATAAAATAAGTTTTTTTAAGTTATAGGTTTAGTCAGGAGGATATTCTTAGTGAGTTTATGGTGAAATAAAGAGATTTGGTTTAATTTTGATTAAATAAAGCTGAATTGTTGCAAATAACGATTGCATCAATGGCATAAGAATTTGATCTGTAATATATAAGGTAAATTTGGTAGATCATGACTATAGTTATTACATTTAGATGGTTTTGATACTTTACAATATATTTTAAAAGACAATATGTGTGTTTAGTCTAATGTGAGTGATGATTGGAAATATGATCAGAATATATGTGCTGAATGCTCAGTCCCATAAGTGATTTGTCATGAATAAGTATATCCTTATACTTATATATGCATTATTTTTGTAAAGATCTGTTTTTCTTTACCGGAAGAGAAATGGAAATTTATAAAAATATAATTGAAGAATGGTGACAAATGTTTTCATATCTTTTCCGGTCAGAGGTGTGAAATCAGATGTACCAGTTCAAATTGTTGGTATACAAGGGACTTGGTGTTGGTGTATCAAATATCTGAAATAAAATTGTATACTTTGGTCATTGCTGTAGATTATTAATACAGTAATGTATGCACTGATATTTTAGACTGTACACAATATATTCACATTCAAGGAAATTTAAAAATTAAACGTTTAAAGGACAACAGGTTAAAGCAGAACTCTGATAAAAGTTATTGGTTGTGAATTCTATATGTGTTTATGTGATAATATTTTTTTTATTTCCCTTTTATGATTTGGTGTACACGTGTATTCTATCTCCTTAATTATTAAATTTTGTTTCCTGAGAAGTATGTGAAGAGAATCAGAGATGGTGGTGATTTCCTTCCTTTCTGTAAATTGATGAAAATAGAGGTACAATATTGATTGAGATATTGGATTTAAAAAGTAATTTGAGTATCAGTTATTTATAGGAAAGTGGATTTCATGTTTCCTTGAGTTTATTTTGGATACTAGCAATTGGTTACATCAGTTGCAATGTATTTTAGTAAGATGAGGTCATTTTAAATAAAAATTAAAGAAAAGTTTTCAAGTTAAGTTTTAGTGACATAGAAATGTTTCAGCAGAAGCTGTTTAGGAAATGCTTTCCTCTGTTTGTATGAGAAACAGTGGCATCTATGTTAAGCGAGAGTAGGGTTAATTAAGAACAGCTGGAGTCCTGTAATCTGAAGCCATTTGCTGTCATTCAAACGGCATGAGTAAAGATACGTCAGAAGTTTTTATAAATAATGCATTGATCATTTTTGAGGTATTATTATGTAAGAAATTTAAAGGTATCATTTAGTTACTTGCAACTTGCATACACACACAGCAGGTATACTAATAATGACATATACACATGAGATTAGCATGTTATGTAAAAGCACACTCACACATATTAACATGCTATTACACATTTACATAAGAGAATATAACTTTGTTGTCCTCACAATAAGTTGTGTAGGGTATTTTTAAGATGACATTGTGTTTTTTTTATTTTATTGAGCTTTATCTTAGGTTTGTCTAAGGTTATGTTTATTAGATAAACGAGATTTATTAAAGTTCATGGTTTGTGTCCTCATCAAAGGATTGCAATTTAGACAATGTCATATGAGTTTGTTTGTTCAAAGGGGGAACAAAAGTTTAAAGTTATTTTCTTGAAATAAGATCATTGATACCATATTTTTTAATTGTAGACGTATTTCTAAAGATTGATTGACGGAAAAAGGTCACATGCAGAGTTGGCGAAAATTACAAGGCTTTCACATGCTAATGAGCCTATTGAGACGAGATTCCATGCTTCCATTGATAAAGGGATGAAAGGAAGTTTACAGCCTAAAGACTTTGAAGAGTTTTTTTTCCCTCCTTCCTTTTTCATGAACTAAACTGGAAATCTAATCTCTTTACACACATATAATTCATTTGATACATGTGAAAAAGACATTGTTATTTTTTGTTTTGATGTCTTAATGTTCAGTTTATGTACTGTTTGTTTGTTGGGTTATATGTGATGTTTTCATAAAGTAATGAAAAGTTTAGGGAAAAATATTGATAAGAACAGAAAAGGTTTTTAAGGAAAGTTTTTTTATATCCAATAACTTATAGATCCAATCATTTTTTGTAAAAATTAAGGTAAATTTTTGATTAATGTTTGGAAATTGATATTTTTGATAGAAAGGGGTTTCCATAATATATCTGGTATGCAAAGTTATTTTGAGAGTTTGATCAATATATTAGAAAAGGAATTTTAGATGGTGCAAAAATCATTGATTATGATTAACGGGTTGTATTAAGAAACTTTGAAATTTGATTTAAAGATAATAAGGTTTTGTCAGAAAGCATAAGGCTAATTAGGTAGCACAATAATATGTAAATCAGATGATGTTAAGGTATTATTATATACAGTGCATCAGTATCATGTCCTTAAATGATACATTTTTTGATTTAATATTTTTAATTTTTATTAATAATGGAAACCATATTTGATTAGGATATGTTTGAAAATTCAAACTGCATATATTTTATAGATATTTCCAAACAGTAATACAAACTTTTTAAGGAGGTATGACATAATTGAAGAATACAGGTATACATTAATTCATATTGATTTGGGATGGATAAGTGATATGAATTCCACCAAGATGAATGAAGAATATTTTAATGATATTAGTAGTTGTAAGGGAATACATCTGATTATTATGTAACATTATTAGGTAATCCAGTTAATTATATACATTATTATGATTGTTTTATTAAAAAAGGGTTTTATGATCATTTTAAAATGGAAGGAAAAAGTAATGAAATTCAAAGTTTAGATTTGTCATCATGCTTGCATGTTTAGTTTAAGGGTGTTAGTTTAATTTTAAGAAGAATCTACCATTTTTGTCAAAGGTAAAATTTCCTATACAACAAGATGTGAAAGGGTTAACACACACTGTTTCAATTACACATGAGAGTACAGAAGAAGTTGCTGTTAAAGTTAAGTCTAGCAAGGAAGAGGTTAAGGGTTTTTTTTTTCCTCTGAGTTCGTACACAAGGGATGTATGAAGAGCATATACATGCAATTAGTTTAAATAAAAGTTATTAATTTGTCTAAAAATTTAGAGGTAGCAAAATTTGAAGGTGATTATTAATGAAAGATGACAGAATATGACTGTTATATTTTAACAAAAATTTTGATAATGATTAAAAAATATAAAAGGTATTTATAGAAGTGAAAGTAATTTTAATATATGATTTTACTTCTATAAAGGGGGAAATGTAATAAGTAGTTTTGATGTTTTAACCTCTGAACAATCTAAATATACGATGATTGGAGCTTTCTGCATGGCAAGGGCCCTGCCATGTTAGAGGGAATAATTATCTATATTGGATGTGACGCGATTGAGATATCAAAGCTATAGATAAATTATATATGTGATATTGATAAGACTGATTGAAAAGAAATCTTCTATTATCTAGCATAGGCGTACAAGGCTGGGTTGGTAATAGGACAGCCTTCCCCCATAAAGGTAATTGGAGCATGTGTTTCTCATCATTGGGGGCAGGGAACGCATTCTTCAAGGCATAGTAGTACAATGAAGCTGTTAGAATACTGGTTTCAACCAGTTTGACCATGTGCTTTGGGATAAAGGAACAGTTAAGTGAAATAGCTAGGTATGGAAGTCAGCAAATAGAGACTACAGCATTGTTTGAACAAACCAATCACAGATAGCATTGGGACACACTGTGGGGCCAACCCATTTTAGTTATACCAGGAGTTTTAGGCGGGTATGATTCATTCCTTTTCCTGCTTCTTCCAGCCTCATACACACACACACATTCACTCTCATCTACATACAAGCCAATACAATAAGCTTTTTATTCATATACTTACAGATTACTCAGCAATCAATTTGTTCATTTTTTGTAATCATTTATAATGTAACTAAGATTTGTACCTTTATTGATTTATTTTTGAATATTCATGGAAGATCAATAATGTTAAATAAACAACCACATCCTTTTAAAAGATTTACTCTGGTCTCTGAAAGACTTTGTTCTTAAATTACAAATCCCACTTTTTAACACTATGTACAGTCAGAAAGTGAATAGAAAGAACTTGAGTCAAACTTTTACACTACGTTCCAAACTATTATGCAAATTGTATTTAAATGTCATACGGATTAAATATTTTGTTTTTCATTTAAACTCATGCATGACATTGTGTCTCAGGGCTCTTTTGATCACTGAAATCAATCTCTGACACCTCTGATTACTAGTTTGTCAGGTGAGCCCGATTAAAGGAAAAACTACTAAAAAAGGGTGTTCTACATTATTAAGCTAAACCACCTTTTCCAAGCAATATGAGAAAGTAAAATAATCTCTCTGCTGTTGAAAAGTATGAAATAGTTGAATGCTTTGGACAAGGTATGAAAACCTTTATATTTCACGAAAACATAAGCATGATCGTTGTACTGTTCAAAGATTTGTGGCTGACTCAGACCACACACAGGTTTGTGCAGATAAAAGCAAAATGAGGAAGGGTTCTTCCAAATACATCAGATTAAGAGAACAGCTGATTAAATGCCATTATAAAGCAGCAAACACATATTTGAAGCTGCTGGTGCCTCCTGCAAAGTCCCACAAACATCCAAGTGCAGTATTCTCTAGAGCAGAGTTCCCCAACCCTGTCCTCAAGGCCCACCAACAGTACATGTTTTGCAGGAAACCACAAACATGCAAACATGGAGTAATTAGTGTTGCAGCAGAGCTGATTAACTACCTCTGTGGATTTATACAAAACATGCACTGTTGGTGGGCCTTGAGGACAGGGTTGGGGAACACTGCTCTAAAGGATTTCAGTCCATAAACTTTCTATTCAACAACCCCCAACCTAAGTTCACAATCAGAAACAGCTTGTAACAAACACTGGAGAGGCAGCTGCGGTGAACAGCGCTACCACCGCAGCTGCCTCCAGCTCCCTGTTTAGCAGCATGTCTGGGCCTCAGGCGTCTAGCACGCAGGGGACGGAACTGTCAGTTGCACATAGTGTAGCCTTGTCGCGCGTGCGCGCGCATAGACAGGACCTTTATGCGGGGAGGAGGCGCGTCAGCTGACCGGCTGGTCGGCTGACGTCAGAGGAGACGCTCACCGATCCTCATTGGTTGATCACTGGGGGTATGCCCGGAGGGTCTCCCCTGCTTCATAAGCCTTGCTGTGTCACTCGCAACTTGTCTGCTGTTGCAAATACTTCGTGTTAGCGCTCAGACCCTTAGATAGTTCCGGTGTTCTTTGATCCGGGAGGAAACTGGGGATTTCACACAAGATAGGAATTGTTTGATAGCCTTAATCATTACTTACTGTTATTATTTGTATATGACTCTGTCTCGTTCTGACCTCTCTCTTGCTAAGTGATTCTGTACCTTTGCACATCTGATCTCATTGCCTACCCTGCCTGTTTATATCTTCCTGACTCTGCCTTCCGATTTTGTACGGCATCTGTCTGTTGCCAAACCCGATCTGTCTGACTACCCTACTCCCACCAGAGGGCCCTTGTCTCTGGTGAGATGCACTACTGATTGTACCAACCAGCTCTTCTGGTGAGGTATAGCTCTTATCAGTATTTCTGTTGCACCAAACACCATCTCTATTTGTTGTCACATCAGATTCTGATATACCAGTATTATAGGTGATTCTGCAGATCACCTTATAATCAGGTATATATCTGCATTATAGGTGATACTGGAGATCACCTAATAATCAGAATTCTGTCTCTTGCTGACACAAATCGTTACACAGCTGCAGTAGATCCAGAACTACAAGAAGACTAATTTCCAAACAGTCTTGTTTACTGATAAGTGCCGTGCAACTCTTCATTGTCCAGATGGATGGAGTGGTGGATTGTTGGTTAACAGCCGCCACATCCCAACAAGGCTGTAATGTCAGCAAGGAGGTGGCGGAGTAATGTTTTGGGCTGGAATCATCGGAAGAGAGCTTTTCAGTCCCTTTAGGGTTCCTGTAGGTGTGAAAATGACCTCTGAAAAATATGTGGAGTTTCTGACTGACCACTTTCTTCCATGGTACAAATAGAAAAATTATATTTTCAGTGGTAAAATCATCTTCATGCATGAAATTGCACCATCTCATGCTCTAAAGATTACCTTTGCGTCATTGGTTGCTATTGGCATAAAAGGAGATAAACTCATGGTGTGGCCCCCATCCTCCCCTGACCTCAATTCTATTCAGAACCTTTGGAGCAAACTCAAGTAAAAAATCTATGCGTGTGGGAGGCAGTTTACATCCAAACAGCAGCTCAGGGAGGTTATTCTGACATCCTACAGAAATTCAAGCAGAAACTCTCCAAAAACTCACAAGTTCAATGGATGCAAGAACTGTAACGCTACTATCAAATAAGGGGTCCTATGTTCATCCGTAACTTGACCTGTTCAAATGTTTTTAATTGAAATAGCTTTTTTATTTCAGTAAATAATACCTCCTAATGCTGCAAATTCAACAAATTACCATTTTCAGTTCTTAACAACCTTTAAATGTATTAATTTGGAAAAAAAATTTGGCATTTATTTGAGAAACACATACTGTTCTCCTTAGGAGATTTGTTCAGTAACATTTCCTTAGGAGATTTGTTCAGTAACATTTGAAGTATACGCTAATGGTTGAAGAACCGAAGTTTATGCTGACTGCAACTTGTATCAACTTAACAACAATAATTTGGAATGTGGTGCAGAGCTACACAAGTCCATGGTGAATACAATTGCCTACATTTTCTGTTCCTCCTAAAATATGAGGTATTTTACATACCTGGTGCTTCCTCTAGCCCCCCCCCCCCCCCTAGTCTGTGAAGTCCCTTGGCATCCTCTGGGTCCCCACCAGTGCACGTACCAATCTCGATTGCCCTCCTGTCGCACAGCTCTCAAAAGAATGGCAACACTAAGGTGTTTCACTTCTGGGTGTAACAATTAACCGGAAATGAAGGAAATCACAGCAGCTTTGTGCAGCCATGCACCTGCTGATTAGGCCCCCGGCCTGCGGCCTCCACGTTCTCCTTTACCTCGAACCCCACATCACCGCTGGACTGCCTGTCTGTATTAGAGACAGGGGCGTAGCAATAGGGGGTGCAGAGGTAGCGGCCGCATCGGGGCCCTTTGGCCAGAGGGGCCCTGAAGGGCCCTCCCTCAATTACAGTATTAGCTCTCTATTAGTCCTGTGCTCATAATAATCACTTCTAATAGATACTTTGAATAGTGGTAATCATTAACAAGCTGTTCCCCATCCCCTTCTTGCACCTCTGACACTGTAGTCGCCATTGGCAGGTTTTGGTGCGTCGTATCAATTGTTATGTATAGAGTGCTAGGGGGGCCCCATTGTAAAACTTGCATCGGGGCCCACAGCTCCTTAGCTACGCCACTGATTAGAGACGTAGCGAACAGTTCACCGGCGAACGGTTCCAGGCGAACTTTGGGGGTTCGCGTTCGCCTGGACCAAGCGAACTTTTGCGGAAGTTCGATTCGCCCCATAATGCACTATGAGGGTCAACTTTGATCCTCTGCATCACAGTCAGCAGGCACATTGTAGCCATTCAGGCTACACTAAGCTCTGGAGCCCCCCCCCCCTTATATAAGGCAGGTTTGCCGGCCATTACACTCACTCGTGTGCCTGCTAGAGACAGACTAGGGACAGCTGCTGCAGACTTGTTCTCCTAGGGAAAGATTAGTTAGGCTCTTGGTCTTGGCTTGCTCCTGGCTGATTGTTATTGCTAAAATAGCAGCCCTCAACAGCTCTTTTTTTTGTGTGTGTGTTGCTCACTGACATTATACAGCCCTATCTGTTGCAGCTGGACCTTGGTAATTGTTATTACTGTGCCAGCCAGGCCCTTCCTAACTATCTATACTGGGACACCTACCTATACCTAGCTAACTACTGGGTCTCCTACCTATGTCTAGCTAACTACTGAGGTACCTACCTATGCCCACCTACCTATACTGGGACTCCTACCTATGCCTAGCTAACTACTGGGACACCTACCTATGCCTACCTACCTATACTGGGACTCCTACCTATGCCTACCTACCTATACTGGGACTCCTACCTATGCCTAGCTAACTTCTGGGACACCTACCTATGCCTACCTACCTATACTGGGTCTCCTACCTATGCCTAGCTAACTACTGGGTCTCCTACCTATGCCTAGCTAACTACTGGGTCTCCTACCTATGCCTAGCTAACTACTGGGTCTCCTACCTATGTGTAGCTAACTACTGAGGCACCTACCTATGCCTACTTACCTATACTGGGACTCCTACCTATGCCTACCTACCTATACTGGGACTCCTACCTATGCCTAGCTAACTACTGGGACATCTACCTATGCCTACCTTCCTATACTGGGACTCCTACCTATGCCTACCTACCTATACTGGCACTCCTACCTATGCCTAGCTAACTACTGGGACACCTACCTATGCCTACCTACCTATACTGGGTCTCCTACCTATGCCTAGCTAACTACTGGAACATCTACCTATGCTTACCTACCTATACTGGGACTCCTACCTATGCCTACCTACCTATACTGGGACTCCTACCTATGCCTAGCTAACTACTGGAACATCTACCTATGCCTACCTACCTATACTGGGACTCCTACCTATGCCTACCTACCTATACTGGGACTCCTACCTATGCCTAGCTAACTACTGGGACACCTACTTATGCCTACCTACATACAAGAAGATAATAAGGTTGTTGCTTCATTGTGGACAGACCAAATTTGATCAGCTGGACAGTCACTGTTCTATCATTGAGCTACCACAGACCGGCGACCATATGGGCTTGAATACCGCCATGGCCTACACTCTCGCCACGGTGCGCACCAGTCCAGCATGGCCGTCACTACGCAAACAGCTGTTTGCGCTGCGTTACACAGTGAGTTTGGTGTGTCAGTGTGAAGCAGAACTCTAATTACACTCCCTGATTGATGTATACACATGCAAGATGTTTTAAAGCACTTTAGGCCTGCAATTTAGCATTCAATGTGATTTCTGCCCTTAAAACACTGCTTTGCATCAAATCCAGATTTTTCCCCGGGACTTTGGGCATGTATCCCACTCCGCCATGCCCCCCCTCCAGGTGTTAGACCCATTGAAACATCTTTTCCATCACTTTTGTGGCCAGCATAAATTTTTCTAGTTTTCAAAGTTCGTCTCCCCATTGAAGTCTATTGCGGTTCGCGAACTTTTCCGCGAAATGAACCTTCCGCGAAGGTTCGCGAACGGGGTTCGCGAACAGAAAATCGGAGGTTTGCGACATCTCTAGTCTGTATGGACATTGACCAGGACATGTCTCCTGTCTGGACAGCCTGGTGTACACTTCCCAGCACCAGGTTTGCTTCACACGCAGGGCCGGATTTAGGCCAAGGCCCCCTAGGCCATGGTCTAGGGCACCACAGAAGCAAGGGCACCAAAGCAGCAGGGTAAACTGGCACAGAATTTTCAAGCTTGCAAATGCAGCAATGCAGGGAGATCAGGTGAGCACCTGACAGCGGTACTCTGCTGCTAGCTATTTGTGCAGCAGCCACCTTTCTCTCTGTGCACGTTTGCATTATGGCCGGTGGCTACGGACTTGGGCAGCATTGGAGACAGAGGGGAAGAGGAAGCTTCTGCACTGGAGACGAGCTGAGAAATGAGTGACACTGATGGCTGCTGCGGTGTGAAGGCAAGCTGGCTACCTATACTGAAAGGGAGAGTGGGAAAGGGAGGGATTAAGGGAGTCATCTGGCTACCTATACTAGGGTGAAAGGGGGAGGAGTCATCTGGCTACATATACTAGACGGAAGGGGGAGGGGTTATCTGGATACCTATACTGGAGACGAGCTGAGAAATGAGTCACTTCAGAAAACAAAAACAAAAGACCGAGAGCCCAAATGGTATAGTATATCAAGACAATGAAGCCAAAGTAGATAGAAAGAATTTATACTCACAAACGTGGGTTGCCCCTAGGCAACCACTCCATATGCCGGTGGGGAGAATTAGAACCTGACCCCACTCAGGTATAAGATGTCGCTCTCTGTAGAAAGAAATCAGGAAAAATCCTTGCCACCATAGGTGGATAGCAATGTGATAAGGGTAAGGACCAGAGGCGCCAAAAAGAGTAAAAACAATGTAAGGATAAAAAATGGGGGGAGACGTGCTCACCACCCATCCAACAGACCAAAACCAATAGAAAACACAGTGCTTGATCAAACAAATAAGCAATTTATTAGTACTCCCAGATGCTACGCGTTTCACGGATCAACCCGCTTCCTCAGGCAATTAGACAGGAGCACAAGCTAAAAAAAATACAGAACAAAAAACATCCATAAATAAAGGACCCCAAAGGCTTGTAATAGTTTACAACCGAATTCAGTGCTTCACAGATCAAAGTGCAAACCATAATGCAGGCAAATACATTCAGTGCATAATCATTAGAAGGCTCACTCACTAGGACTCATTCGAATATCTACATATGTCAATATTCCAAATATAAAGCTATTGGGGAGAGGTATAAACTATAAATATAAAGCTATTGGAGAGAGGTGAAAACTATATGATTTACATGCCAGGGCTAAATTGCAATAGCTATCAACCCCCAGTGTCAGGTAATATATGCTGGCCTCTAACAGTAATGATGGTGTATTTTTTTAGTAGGAACTGATTGGGTCTAAGCTAACTTGACCCTGGTTAAAACAATTGCAGGTACAATGGTACAATGCAGTATTCATAAAGAAAACCAATCCAGTGTAAATACAGTAAAGAAGGGACTTACCGGTTGGGGGTCTGAAACGAGCTCAGCGCCTCAGTGGAGAACGAGGTGCACTGAGCCCTAGAAATAGTTTGGATGAGCGAGAACGCCGTCTCCGCAATGCGCTGCATCACCTCCGCCGCGCTATGCAGAAGTGACGCATAGCGCATGCGCCGGAGGGTGTCTGCGCCATTTTGGAAATGGTATAATGTTGGCAACCAGGACTCCGCTTGTACGCGGTTCTCCGTCAGTTCTCAGCGTCCCTAGTGACGCGACCCTATACATAATGCTGGCGCTGTAAGCGCCCTAAAAGCCCACAGAACGCTAAAACATTATAGTGCATTTATACGCAGCGGATATTAGTGTAAAGATATAAGAGTAATGGCAGCTGTAGCCTGGGGGATAAGGGAAGGGGTTTTAACATAGTATTATATATAAAAAATAGAGGAATTTTACTAAAATAATTCCAGCATTCATATCTTTCCTAATATACAGCCTAACCATAAAATTTAACACGATAAACAAAAATATACATATATCTAACATAAGATCATTGATCATAAAATATACATAAATTGATTATTATAAAAAATCCAACAACGAAAAAAACCTCATAAATCTTGATGGAT
The DNA here is from genome assembly GCF_040937935.1 of Hyperolius riggenbachi. Lineage (NCBI taxonomy): Eukaryota > Metazoa > Chordata > Amphibia > Anura > Hyperoliidae > Hyperolius > Hyperolius riggenbachi. Next base: position 243,740,382 of record NC_090657.1, on the reverse strand, counting down.
TGAGATCGATAAAAGAGAGGACAAGTGTACTAAAACCTTATATCGCTATCAATCGTAGTGCGACTAATAGCACCATAGATTCAATATCGTTCAGGTAAAAAACTTTCTTTTAATTTTGTCTAGAACGCTTTTTCTAAGACCTCATTGAGACCGTTAGGGACTAGACTTTTTAGGATATTGATCCAGTATATCTCCTTCTGGCGCAACGCTTCAAAGATGTTTGGGATGTGTGGGGAAATTGCCTCTATGAAAGTGATATGAAATAGTCGGGGATCTCTATCGTGGTGCGTGCCGAAATGTCTAGAGACACTGTCACATCAAGTATATACCCTATAAAACAATATATCAATTGCGATTCCCGGTACATTATTTACCTCATATCCTGCCCTTGCGGCCTCCAATATGTGGGCCGTACGACCCAGGAGGCCCGCAGCAGGGTCGGCCAACACAAGAGAAACATTATCAACTGCTTAGCTCTCCACAGTGTCTCTAGACATTTCGGCACGCACCACGATAGAGATCCCCGACTATTTCATATTACTTTCATAGAGGCAATTTCCCCACACATCCCAAACATCTTTGAAGCGTTGTGCCAGAAGGAGATATACTGGATCAATATCCTAAAAACAAAAAATCCAATGCGCTCCAATCCAGAACTCTCCTCACAAAGAAATGACAGGCTTCCCAGAGTGCAGCTCCTATCTTACTTGGGAACCAGTAAGAGGCTGTAAAAACAGTGAAAAAAGGGGAGGACAAAAGAAGCGCTCTCTGGTGCATTACCTTTTTAATATGCTTCCTATAAGCAAGTAAAATCACACGTACAATGTTAAAGTTAAAAAGTGCACTTATCACACTAAGGAGCACATCCCCACGTCCTCTGGATGTTGCATCCGTCCAATGCTTCTCCTCACTATGGCCAGTAGCGGGGGAACCGATCGGTTTCTAGCAGCGGGCGGATCAGGGAACACGGAGACGCTAATGGCAGCTGCCTTGCGCCTGTTACGTCATGACGCGTTTCGGCATTCCACGTCTTCGTCAGATGACGCAAAGGCGCAAGGGACGCGAATTTGTATGCGTCTGGTTTCCCAGCAACAGCCGCCTTACCATACGGCAGCCCTGCTGGGTCACAACATATATAAACAAAAGGATGCGCGTGCACCACCGGCGCCCTCACAGCCATGCCCATACATGACACGTCGATCTATATTAGTAAAGGAAAGGGGCCAATTCATAAAATAAATTCATCGGTGCCAATAGAGACATTTCATAAAACAGTATAAAAATTATGTAAAATGTAAAAAACATTTTTTTCCACTTATACATATATCCATAAAACGATATACGCATGTCGTATACGGAAGAAACAACCAGGAGGCAGCGGGGAGCTTACCCCAATGGTTCTTCTCCACAGCTCATACATCACAATTCTCCATATAACATTGGTCAATACACATACATATCTCCCCAATACATGTATACATATATATATATATATAAAAAAACTGTGCAAAAAATGTACAAAAAAACGATCCCTAGGCTTATTCCTGCCCATATAGAGATCAATTTTATACAAATGGTCCAAAATCATGAACCTTAATAAAAGGGTTAAAAAATACTAAATACTTCAAAAAATTATATACTGTCAACAGTGCACTAATCCCTTCATAGAGTCCCATACACATCCATACTCATTCGTGAAATTATAAAAACCTCACGAAGATGGGGACAAAGGACTAAATCTTTAAGAATGGCAAAAAATAAAAATGAATCCTCATTAGGGGCCCCTCCCAAAACCATGGTATGGGTGCTCGAACCGGAGCAAGGCCATTTGAAGGATAGGAGAGATTCAGGGGGGGGGGAGGGAAAAGGGGGAGGGGGTATGGGGAAAGGTAGGAGGGGGGAATGGGAAAAGGGAGGGGGGGGAAGGGGAGGGGGGAGAGGGGGAGGGGGGGGAAAGGAAAAGAAAAAGGGGGGGAGAAAGGGGGGGTTAAAGAAAAAGGGGGGGGGGGGAAGAAGGGGGTGAGAAAAGGGGGGGAGGGGGGGAGGGGGGGGGAGGGAAAAGGAGGAAAAGGGGGTACGGGCTATTTGGTGAGTGGAGTTATTAAATATAAGTGGCCACTTCCAGCCCTTCATTCAGTCCTACTGGGGCTAGGGAGTTAAATCTAAAGATCCAGAAGGATTCTCATTCACATAATCTCTTATGTCTCGCCCCCCTATTGAGGTCCCTTGAGATCAATTCTACTCCCATTATCCTCAGACTATCAACCCTACCCTCATGGGCTTCCTGAAAATGCTTAGGAACTGTGTGTTTGATACAGCCCTCCTCTATTTTCCTCCTATGTTCCCCCAATCTTTGTCGTAGGGGCCTTGTGGTTCTGCCTACATAGCTTTTATTTGGACATCCACAAGTGAGCAGATAAACCACAAAGGCAGAACTACAATTAATGAAGTCCTTTACCTTCACAACCTCTCCATTCCCATCTACAACTTCTGAAACCCGATGCTGAATGTATTTACAGCAGCCACATCGTTTGTTATTGCATTTAAAGTTACCGGCCAACTGAGGAAAGAAAGTTGGTCTCTCAATTGGTGGGTTTTGAATGTTACTGGGCGCAAGCTTATTTTTGATCGACCTAGCTTTCTTGAAAATTACGTCAGGACAAGTGGGCAGCTCATTCTTCAACCAAGGGTCCTGAAGAACTATAGGCCAATTTTTCTTTACAATGTTTTTAATTTTCATGGCCCTACTATTAAAGGTGGTAACAAATGTAGGACCTCCTTTATTGCCTCCTCTCACACTGTTGTTATAGGCTGACTTAAATTTTTCCTTTCTTTTATAATTGTTACCCTTATCCTTACCTCTAAACTCATCCTTGACTCTAGAGATAAACTGTTCCTCATAACCCTTCTCCACAAATTTATTTGCCAAAACCTTGCCCTGTTCATCATAATCCTTATTTAAAGAGCAATTTCTCCTTAATCGACAAAATTGACTTTTAGGTATATTCTGGATCCATCTGGGAAGATGACAGCTAGATACATGCAGGTAAGAATTTCCTGCCGTTGGCTTGAAGTGTGTTTTGGACTGTATGCTATTGTAAGAAAGATCAGCCATCAAAGTAAGATCCAAAAATACAATACTTTCCTTATCAAATACATGTGTAAAAGCTAGATTAAAAGTGTTATTGTTACAATATTCTACAAAACAATTGAATTCTTCTTCCTTGCCATCCCATATTATCAATACATCATCGATAAACCTCGTATAAAACACCACATGTTTCTTAAAAGGATTTTCCCCCCAAATGAACATTTTCTCCCAGAAAGCCATGTATAAATTGGCAAAACTGGGCGCGAATCCTGCCCCCATAGACGTGCCACAGGTCTGTAAGTAGATGGAGTTCATAAATGAAAAGAAATTATGTGATAGTGCGAACCTTAATAGATCTATAATGAAATTAATTTGATCAGGCGCAAGGTCTTGATATACCCCAAGGAAAAATCTGGCTGCCTCCAAACCCCTCTCATGAGGGATACATGTATATAAAGAGGCCACATCGAGAGACGCCCAGCAATAGCCATCTCCCACCTGTACCCAGAAAGCAAGTCAAGCACATGCTGGGAGTCCCTCGTGTATGCCTCCGTGCTGACCACACATGGCTGCAAAAAATAGTCAATATATGTGGAAACATTCTCAAGTAAACCACCCATCCCAGCCACTATAGGTCTCCCAGGTGGCTTCTCACTGTTTTTGTGTACTTTTGGTATTGTATAGAAATATGGAGTTTGTGGGTATGCAGGTTCCAAAAACCTTTTCTCTTCACCACTTATTAGCCCTTTTTTATGGGCATCAGTGGTGATCTCAAAAAGCTTCCCTTTAAACTCCTCAGTGGGATCCTTTGTTAATTTGGTGTATGTGAGTGTATCACCCAACAACCTCAACCCCTCATCCTTATAATCTGTGAAGTTTAACAACACAATCCCCCTCCCTTATCTGCCTGCCTGATGACGATCTCTTTGTCATCAGAAAGGTTTTTCAGGGCCTCCCTCTCCTGTATACTCAGATTATATTCTTTTGGCCGGTTCTTGTTGGTGCAGATTTCCTTTAATTGTTCCAGTACAGTCTTGTAGAAGGCATTTATATACTGCCCTCTACTATGTACCGGATAAAATATGGATTTGGGCCTGAACGGGGTATTTTTTATCTCATCGTTTGGCAAAAATTGTAGCCAACTTTCATCGTCCAAATCATTGGACTCGAACCCCCCCGACTCTTGCCAAAGGGATTCCAAATCCTGCATGACCTGCGTATCGCCGAAGTCGCACAACTCTCGACCATGCGCAGGACTGGACTCTGCCGGAGAATCAAACCCTTCCAAACCTCCATCTATCTGATCAGGAAGTGTGTCCTTTTTGCTTTTAATCGTAAAGAACCTTTTTAGGGTGAGAGTGCGCACAAACCTGTGCAGGTCCTTAAACAAGGTAAACTCGTCTGGATTAGAGGTAGGGGCAAAGTTTAGCCCTTTTCTCAAGAGACTCATCTCTACGGCATTTAACTCCCGTGAGGACAAATTAAAAATCCTTATAGTGGAGGGCGCTGTTTCTATCATTATTTTATTTTTCCTTTTTTGGATTTTCCTTCCTCCTCGGTTTCCCCTTCTGACTCTTCCAGGGGCCTTTTTGCCGGTTGTGGAAGATTCACCCCTAAAAAAAGAGTCCTGTCGTGGGTCTCTAATGGCGCTTTCTGAGCTGATGATGGAGACAAGATTGTCTCCACTCATTTGAAGCGAAGGTTCATCTCTAACCCTAGGCAGGTCCACGGGGGTTTCTTTTCGGACCCCAGTATCAGGAAGGGGAGAGACATCAATTATTTCTTTTGTGGTGCTATTGACAGTCCACTGTGGTATTCTAAGGGTTTTGGAACTGTCATAGGTTCTCTCCCTAATGGGGGTGAGACTTCCCCCTCTGTGCTTATTTTTTGGAATGGCACCTTCACGAATTTTCCGGCCAAGGTATCTGTTCATAAACCTGGGGGCACTTGAGTCAACATCAGGAGAACCCCCGGAGTCCGTGTGTGGGAGTCCAAAAGCTCTCCTGTTTGGGTTTTTGGAGGGTGCATTATTGGGGGAAGTTCTTGGGTCTATTCTTCTTCCCTGATACACAAATGAAACTCTATCTTTTCTTTCAAAATGTTCTCTACTCCCGGGTTTTCCACTGGGATGGTTACGGGCATATTTATTGGAATGGCGAGTGTAGTTCTCAGACCTGTACCAAGTCTTATCTCTATCTTTCCTGAATGCTTCACGATTATTGATCTAAAGGGAGGGATCCTTAGAGGGACTTTTTTTTTTATTTTTATTTTTATTTATATTTTTGTAACTGTTTTTGGTCCTAACTTCCACCCATTCATTTTCTCTACTTGTATTCTTATCTATAGCCTGTACAATGGAATTTTGCACCTCCTCCATGGCTAATTGATCATCCATTCCACAGGGTTCTGACTTTCTCTTGTTGTTATTACTTCTATTTCTAATGGACCTTTGGGAATGGTGATCCTCCCATTGGAAGACCTGACCCAAAGCATAATCAACCCTGTCCCTCTCAAATTTTGAGAGCTTCTTGTCTAAAAGCTCTTTTTGGAACCTTTTGCCAGTATTATCCACTTTATCATTCCATCCTCTAAAATCACTCATTTCCTTGTAGCATTCTAATTCTTTGAGGATATCAGGAATAATGGCACGGGCTTTTTTAAGATTTCTTTCTCTCTGCGCCACCACTATTTTCATCCACGTGGTGGTGCAGTATTCAGCTGCCTCTTGCCACAATTTCTGCAAATCGCTCTCAAGAAAATCACAACTCTTTTTGTTACGCAACCCCCTGGGAGAGATGTGAAAGTCAATATATTCCTGCAAGAATGAAGAATCCAACCACTGGGTACACTCGTAATTCCTAGCATCCTCTAATTCTCTAAACAATTTTATCATGTCATCAACTTTTTGTTTCATCCCACCGTCATTCACAATTTCTGCAGCATTCCTGCAGACAAATCTCTGTGGCTCAGCGGCCACTTTTACATTTATCATAATTAATTGTTCATGAATATCGTTCTTAAAGCTCTCCCATTTGGGAGTCTCACCAGACTCTTCCATTTTTGTGATCAGTCAGTTCTCAAAAGGTGCAGCAGAGGTGTCCCAACACAATCTCATAAGATAAAAGCAAAAAATCCAATGCGCTCCAATCCAGAACTCTCCTCACAAAGAAACGACAGGCTTCCCCAGAGTGCAGCTCCTATCTTACTTGGGAACCAGTAAGAGGCTGTAAAAAACAGTGAAAAAAGGGGAGGACAAAAGAAGCGCTCTCTGGTGCATTACCTTTTTAATATGCTTCCTATAAGCAAGTAAAATCACACGTACAATGTTAAAGTTAAAAAGTGCACTTATCACACTAAGGAGCACATCCCCACGTCCTCTGGATGTTGCATCCGTCCAATGCTTCTCCTCACTATGGCCAGTAGCGGGGGAACCGATCGGTTTCTAGCAGCGGCGGATAAGGGAACACGGAGACGCTAATGGCAGCTGCCTTGCGCCTGTTACGTCATGACACGTTTCGGCGTTCCACGCCTTCGTCAGATGACGCAAAGGCGCAAGGGACGCGAATTTGTATGCGTCTGGTTTCCCAGCAACAGCCGCCTTACCATATGGCAGCCCTGCTGGGTCACAACATATATAAACAAAAGGATGCGCGCGCACCACCGGCGCCCTCACAGCCATGCCCATACATGACACGTCGATCTATATTAGTAAAGGAAAGGGGCCAATTCATAAAATAAATTCATCGGTGCCAATAGAGACATTTCATAAAACAGTATAAAAATTATGTAAATGTAAAAACATTTTTTTCCACTTATACATATATCCATAAAACGATATACGCATGTCGTATACGGAAGAAACAACCAGGAGGCAGCGGGGAGCTTACCCCAATGGTTCTTCTCCACAGCTCATACATCACAATTCTCCATATAACATTGGTCAATACACATACATATCTCCCCAATACATGTATACATATATATATATATATATAAAAAAAAACTGTGCAAAAAATGTACAAAAAAACGATCCCTAGGCTTATTCCTGCCCATATAGAGATCAATTTTATACAAATGGTCCAAAATCATGAACCTTAATAAAAGGGTTAAAAATACTAAATACTTCAAAAAATTATATACTGTCAACAGTGCACTAATCCCTTCATAGAGTCCCATACACATCTATACTCATTCGTGAAATTATAAAAACCTCACGAAGATGGGGACAAAGGACTAAATCTTTAAGAATGGCAAAAAATAAAAATGAATCCTCATTAGGGCCCCTCCCAAAACCATGGTATGGGTGCTCGAACCGGAGCAAGGCCATTTGAAGGATAGGAGAGAAGCAGGGGGGGGAGGGAAAAGGGGGAGGGGGTATGGGGAGGAAAGGTAGGAGGGGGGAATGGGAAAAGGGAGGGGGGGAAAGGGGAGGGGGGAGGAGGAGGGGGGAGAGGGGGGGAGGGGGGGAAAAGGAAAAGAAAAAGGGGGGGGGAGAAAGGGGGGGGGTTAAAGAAAAAGGGGGGGGGAGATGTTTTGTAGAATATTGTAACAATAACACTTTTAATCTAGCTTTTACACATGTATTTGATAAGGAAAGTATTGTATTTTTGGATCTTACTTTGATGGCTGATCTTTCTAACAATAGCATACAGTCCAAAACACACTTCAAGCCAACGGCAGGAAATTCTTACCTGCATGTATCTAGCTGTCATCTTCCCAGATGGATCCAGAATATACCTAAAAGTCAATTTTGTCGATTAAGGAGAAATTGCTCTTTAAATAAGGATTATGATGAACAGGGCAAGGTTTTGGCAAATAAATTTGTGGAGAAGGGTTATGAGGAACAGTTTATCTCTAGAGTCAAGGATGAGTTTAGAGGTAAGGATAAGGGTAACAATTATAAAAGAAAGGAAAAATTTAAGTCAGCCTATAACAACAGTGTGAGAGGAGGCAATAAAGGAGGTCCTACATTTGTTACCACCTTTAATAGTAGGGCCATGAAAATTAAAAACATTGTAAAGAAAAATTGGCCTATAGTTCTTCAGGACCCTTGGTTGAAGAATGAGCTGTCCACTTGTCCTGACGTAATTTTCAAGAAAGCTAGGTCGATCAAAAATAAGCTTGCGCCCAGTAACATTCAAAACCCACCAATTGAGAGACCAACTTTCTTTCCTCAGTTGGCCGGTAACTTTAAATGCAATAAAAAACGATGTGGCTGCTGTAAATACATTCAGCATCGGGTTTCAGAAGTTGTAGATGGGAATGGAGAGGTTGTGAAGGTAAAGGACTTCATTAATTGTAGTTCTGCCTTTGTGGTTTATCTGCTCACTTGTGGATGTCCAAATAAAAGCTATGTAGGCAGAACCACAAGGCCCCTACGACAAAGATTGGGGGAACATAGGAGGAAAATAGAGGAGGGCTGTATCAAACACACAGTTCCTAAGCATTTTCAGGAAGCCCATGAGGGTAGGGTTGATAGTCTGAGGATAATGGGAGTAGAATTGATCTCAAGGGACCTCAATAGGGGGGCGAGACATAAGAGATTATGTGAACGAGAATCCTTCTGGATCTTTAGATTTAACTCCCTAGCCCCAGTAGGACTGAATGAAGGGCTGGAAGTGGCCACTTATATTTAATAACTCCACTCACCAAATAGCCCGTACCCCCTTTCCCTCCTTTTCCCTCCCCCCCCCTCCCCCCCTCCCCCTTTTCTCACCCCCTTCTTCCCCCCCCCTTTTTCTTTAACCCCCCCCCCCCTTTCTCCCCCCCCTTTTTCTTTTCCTTTTCCCCCCCTCCCCCCTCTCCCCCCCTCCTCCTCCCCCCTCCCCTTTCCCCCCCCTCCCTTTTCCCATTCCCCCCTCCTACCTTTCCTCCCCATACCCCCTCCCCCTTTTCCCTCCCCCCCCCCCCTGCTTCTCTCCTATCCTTCAAATGGCCTTGCTCCGGTTCGAGCACCCATACCATGGTTTTGGGAGGGGCCCTAATGAGGATTCATTTTTATTTTTTGCCATTCTTAAAGATTTAGTCCTTTGTCCCCATCTTCGTGAGGTTTTTATAATTTCACGAATGAGTATGGATGTGTATGGGACTCTATGAAGGGATTAGTGCATTGTTGACAGTATATAATTTTTTGAAGTATTTAGTATTTTTAACCCTTTTATTAAGGTTCATGATTTTGGACCATTTGTATAAAATTTATCTCTATATGGGCAGGAATAAGCCTAGGGATCGTTTTTTTGTACATTTTTTGCACAGTTTTTATATATATATATATATATATATATATATATGTATACATGTATTGGGGAGATATGTATGTGTATTGACCAATGTTATATGGAGAATTGTGATGTATGAGCTGTGGAGAAGAACCATTGGGGTAAGCTCCCCGCTGCCTCCTGGTTGTTTCTTCCGTATACGACATGCGTATATCGTTTTATGGATATATGTATAAGTGGAAAAAAATGTTTTTACATTTACATAATTTTTATACTGTTTTATGAAATGTCTCTATTGGCACCGATGAATTTATTTTATGAATTGGCCCCTTTCCTTTACTAATATAGATCGACGTGTCATGTATGGGCATGGCTGTGAGGGCGCCGGTGGTGCGCGCGCATCCTTTTGTTTATATATGTTGTGACCCAGCAGGGCTGCCGTATGGTAAGGCGGCTGTTGCTGGGAAACCAGACGCATACAAATTCGCGTCCCTTGCGCCTTTGCGTCATCTGACGAAGGCGTGGAACGCCGAAACGCGTCATGACGTAACAGGCGCAAGGCAGCTGCCATTAGCGTCTCCGTGTTCCCTGATCCGCCGCTGCTAGAAACCGATCGGTTCCCCCGCTACTGGCCATAGTGAGGAGAAGCATTGGACGGATGCAACATCCAGAGGACGTGGGGATGTGCTCCTTAGTGTGATAAGTGCACTTTTTAACTTTAACATTGTACGTGTGATTTTACTTGCTTATAGGAAGCATATTAAAAAGGTAATGCACCAGAGAGCGCTTCTTTTGTCCTCCCCAATATCCTAAAAAGTCTGGTCCCTAACGGTCTCAATGAGGTCTTAGAAAAAGCGTTCTAGACAAAATTAAAAGAACGTTTTTTACCTGAACGATATTGAATCTATGGTGCTATTAGTCGCACTACGATTGATAGCGATATAAGGTTTTAGTACACTTGTCCTCTCTTTTATCGATCTCAATCCATCAAGATTTATGAGGTTTTTTTCGTTGTTGGATTTTTTATAATAATCAATTTATGTATATTTTATGATCAATGATCTTATGTTAGATATATGTATATTTTTGTTTATCGTGTTAAATTTTATGGTTAGGCTGTATATTAGGAAAGATATGAATGCTGGAATTATTTTAGTAAAATTCCTCTATTTTTTATATATAATACTATGTTAAAACCCCTTCCCTTATCCCCCAGGCTACAGCTGCCATTACTCTTAATATCTTTACACTAATATCCGCTGCGTATAAATGCACTATAATGTTTTAGCGTTCTGTGGGCTTTTAGGCGCTTACAGCGCCAGCATTATGTATAGGGTCGCGTCACTAGTAACGCTGAGAACTGACGGAGAACCGCGTACAAGCGGAGTCCTGGTTGCCAACATTATACCATTTCCAAACTGGCGCCGACACCCTCCGGCGCATGCGCTATGCGTCACTTCCGCATAGCGCGGTGGAGGTGATGCAGCGCATTGCGGAGACGGCGTTCTCCGCTCATCCAAACTATTTCTAGGGCTCAGTGCACCTCGTTCTCCACTGAGGCGCTGAGCTCGTTTCAGACCCCCAACCGGTAAGTCCCTTCTTTACTGTATTTACACTGGATTGGTTTTCTTTATGAATACTGCATTGTACCATTGTACCTGCAATTGTTTTAACCAGGGTCAAGTTAGCTTAGACCCAATCAGTTCCTACTAAAAAAATACACCATCATTACTGTTAGAGGCCAGCATATATTACCTGACACTGGGGGTTGATAGCTATTGCAATTTAGCCCTGGCATGTAAATCATATAGTTTTCACCTCTCTCCAATAGCTTTATATTTATAGTTTATACCTCTCCCCAATAGCTTTATATTTGGAATATTGACATATGTAGATATTCGAATGAGTCCTAGTGAGTGAGCCTTCTAAATGATTATGCACTGAATGTATTTGCCTGCATTATGGTTTGCACTTTGATCTGTGAAGCACTGAATTCGGTTGTAAACTATTACAAGCCTTTGGGGTCCTTTATTTATGGATGTTTTTTGTTCTGTATTTTTTTTAGCTTGTGCTCCTGTCTAATTGCCTGAGGAAGCGGGTTGATCCCGTGAAACGCGTAGCATCTGGGAGTACTAATAAATTGCTTATTTGTTTGATCAAGCACTGTGTTTTCTATTGGTTTTGGTCTGTTGGATGGGTGGTGAGCACGTCTCCCCCCATTTTTTATCCTTACATTGTTTTTACTCTTTTTGGCGCCTCTGGTCCTTACCCTTATGAGAAATGAGTGACACTGATGGCTGCTGCGGTGTGAAGGCGAGCTGGCTACCTATACTGATAGAGGGGTGGGAAAAGGAGAGATTAAGGGAGTCATCTGGCTACCTATACTGGAGGGAAAGAGGGAGTGGTCATCTGGCTACATATACTGGAGGGAAGGGGGGAGGGGTCATCTGGCTACATATACTGGAGGGAAGGGGGATGGGGTCATCTCGCTACCTATACGGAAGGGGGGCGGTTAGTGACAGTGGCCTTGGGCGGTAAAAAGTACAAATCCGGCCCTGTTCACGCGCATCCACTGAGTAACGTTGACAGCTTTGTCTGGTGAAACTCGCATCCTAGGTGCTAACCTTGTCATCTGGGACACATTCAACCCACTGTGAGTACAACACAGCTTAAGAAGCATACAAAGAACATCTATGGGGTGGTGAGACCACTGTGTTTATATGACCTGCATAATACTCTGCACTGCTTGTTGCATATGATCTGCTAATGACTTTGCTGTTGCTTGGCTGATTGCTGGCTTTCTCGCTTCTATGATATGCTTCATATCTGCATGCTTCAAGTAGTCTTTGACAATCTGGCTGCACTAAGCGGATCACCTGTATATAGCATCAAACCCACCATCACTGTTTGTGAAGAACTCTGTGCAATATTGGATTGCTAATGTGTAGCACCAGTGCATCCTATACCATCTAGCTTTGACATCTTCATGCCGAGTGTAGTTAGTGTGTGGTTGTAGTGGTATGTGAGACATGTTTGATTGATAGCTGGGATGGCCATCTCATATGTTTTTTAATCTTAACTTTTTACCATATTAGTATTGAATAAATTGATTTTGATCATTGTGGAACATACTGGTTATGAGTAGTTATTGGGATCACCAATAGTCTTTATTTCCTCTACAATTTTGCATATATTTTATTTTGTAATAGTTTGTAGCAGGCATATAACATGTTGTAGATTTAAAGCTCATACAGCCATGTATATCACTACAAAGCATGACCCACCCCCAAGCCTGCAATTTAAAAATGGACCAATTGTAACAACTTCCTGTTAATGGTGATTGGCCCATGTTAAGCTGCATGCAATTTACATGGAATTTAAATGCAAGTAGAAATTATTTGCCTCTCATTGACTATCTCTGGTGGTTTTTAATGACTCATGCAGGTTTACATTTGTTCCAGTGTAGAAACATCCTAAAAGCTTAGAGGAGTATTTGGCTGCCTTATGTAGTCTACTTTCATTATATGCCCATTACCAAGCTGCCATTGGTTGAAAATACCAGTTTAAGTCTAATGGTGGTCATACATGATGTGATCTTTTAAAGGTTCGTAACGTGTTGATGAATCACCTGTGTGGGAAGCAGATGTCTCCCATCACAGCTCACAGTATCACCACCATGATATAGACCCAGACGTGTAATATAGGCTTAGATTGTAAGCCTATTTGGCTGGGCCCCTTCTCCCTGTGTGCTCTTCTCCGGCCACCAAATGGACTCAGTAATTCATCTGCTATAGTTATCCCTTCATTGCAATCTGCCCACGATTATTTATTGTTATATTTAAATTATATTACAAACAATAATAGCCTCTACCATAAAAAAATAATATATGTGTGTGTGTGTTTGTGCCTCGGAGAGAGTGTGTGAGAGAAAGTGTGTGTGTGTGTTTATATATATGTTACGGCCAGAACCTGAAGTCTGGCCACTTTTGGTTCTGGCCGGTCAAAACACGAAGTGGCTCTGTACCTGTGGCCAATGTTAGAATCGAAAAGGATTCCCGGCTTGCGGCGGCGTTAAATGAATTAATTTACCTCCTTGGCAATGTAACAGATGAACCTGCCTCTTTGGCTCTGCCTCCTCCCCCTGCCTTTCTCTCCTATGCAGCTTTGGCAGCCGGGGGACACGCATATCCCCAGGGTCGTTCATAGCGGCAGGGAATCCTGCCGTTCATTCTTGCAGTGCGGGTGCTGGCAGAAGTAATCTCTGCAGCCTCCTCCTCTGCTTCTTGCCGCTACGAATGACCCTGGGGGACAAGCGTGTCCCGCGGCTGCCAAAGCTGCATAGGAGAGAAAGGCAGGGGGAGGAGGCTGAGCCAAAGAGGCAGCTTCATCTGTTACATTGCTCCGGGGGTGAATTCATTCATTTAACGCCGCCGTGAGCCAGGAATCCTTTTAATTTCTAACATCGGCCACAGGTGCACAGCCACTTCATGTTTTGACTGGCCTGAACCCAAAGTGGCCAGACTTCAGGTTCTGGTCGTAACACACAACTGCTGCTGACATAGGGAAAGCTTAGTTAGGCTCTTGTGTTAGGCTTGATAGGTTGCTCCTACTTGCTGATACTTATTGCTAAAAAACACTCCTCATCCTCAACAGCTCTTTTGAGAGCTAATGTTGTTCTTGTGATCTATTGTGTGTGTGCCCCAGACACTTGTGTTGCATATACAACCCTGTCAGACAGTCGCAGATGCTGGACCTTGGCCCCTTGGTAATTCCTACTGTGCCACTGCCAGGCCCAGCACACTCAGTGACTACCTGTGTGTGTGTGACAGCTGCACATTTGTAATATCAATCACTGCATACCCACCTGTTCAGTGCACCTACCTATCTACATTACCGCTCGCACTGTTATATGCCAGTCAGTTGCTGCACCTGTTCACGGTACCTGTGTGTGTGACAGCTGCACATTTGTAATACCAATCACTGCATACTCACCTGTTCAGTGCACCTACCTACCTACGTGAGCACACACAGTGTCACTGCACCTGTTCACGGTACCTGTGTGTGTGTGACAGCTGCACATTTGTAATACTAGTCATGGCATAATTGTTCACAGTAGCTGTGTGACCGCATGCTGTGTAATATACCAGTCCATGCATACTTGTTAACTGCACCTGTGAGGGGGCTTGCATCGCCTATATGAGTGTCTCGGGGGGGGGGCACACCCAAGGTAATAAGGTTGTTGCTTCATTGTGGACAGACCAAATTCGATCAGCTGGACAGTCACTAAGCCGCCATCACCTGCACTCTTGCCATGGTGCGCACCAGTCCAGCACGGCCGTCACTACACAAACAGCTGTTTGCTGTGCGTTACACAGTGAGTTTGGTGTGTCAGTGTGAAGCAGTACACTAATTACACTCCCTGATTGATGTATACACATGCAAGATGTTTTAAAGTACTTTAGGCCTCCAATTTAGCATGCAATGCGATTTCTGCCCTTAAAACGCTGCTTTGCGTTAAATCCAAATTTTTCCCAGGGACTTTTGGCGTGTATCCCACTCCGCCATGCAAAAACTCAGATGTTAGACTCCTTGAAACATCTTTTTCATCACTTTTGTGGCCAGCATAAATGTTTTTAGTTTTCGAAGTTTGCCCATTGAAGTCTATTGCGGTTCGAAAAGTTTGTGCGACCCAAACTTTTTGCGGAGGTTCGCTTTTGAGGTTCTTGAACCTAAAATTGGAGGTTCGAGCCAACTCTACTTCTCAATAATCAATAAAAAGCCTTTATTGGCTATTACGGCAATCACACGCTTCCTATAATTGCAGACCAGCTTTTTGCATGTCTCCACAGGTATTTTTGCCCATTCATCTTTAGCAATGTGCTCCAAATCTTTCAGTTTGGAGGGTCTTCTTGCCATCACCCTGATCTTTAGCTCCCTCCACAGATTCTGAATTGGATTCAAGTCAAGACTCTGGCTGGGCCACTCCAAAACGTTAATGTTGTTGTCTGCTAACCATTTCTTCACCACTTTTAAGCATGACAATGACCCAAAACACACAGCAAATGTCCACTGGTGCCCAAGACCAGGTTTCTCTGCAGACTGCCTCATGTTGTTGTTGAGAATTCTCATGTATTGTTCTTTTTTCATGGTGCCGGTTACTGCGATTAGGTTCCTTGGTGTAACGATCGGTGAAGCACAGAGAGGATCTGATTACCAGTGATCTGCAGAACCACTGGGAATACAGATGTATACCAGATTATACGTGATCTGCAGTATCACTGATAATCCGATATACTAGCTAACCTCTGTTCACCTGAGTAGAGTGTAGTGTTTTGGTGTAACAGTAACACTTAGAGGACAGGGCCTCAGTACAGTAAGGCGTACTGTACAGATTCCTTCCGCAAACCTGAGCTCTCCAAGACAGGAGGAGTCAGGCTGCCAGCGGGAAGGATATACTGAAAGTAACCCTCTGGCGGAAGGGTCACTTAACAGAACGAGGAACCGCCTCTAACAGTAAGGTCGGTTCTCGAGGTCGGACAAGCCAGGTCGTACACACATGGACAGATAAAGTACAAGATCAGGAGGCAAAGGCGGAGTCAAAGTACAGGCAGGGTTCAGCAACGGGGTATCAGAAATATCGGGGTACAAAATCAGGAGGCAGAAGCAGAGTCAAGTAACGAGCCGGGGTTCGGCAACAGAGTATCAGAAATATCGAGGTACAAGATCAGAGTTCAAAAGGGTAGTCAAGGCAGGCAAAAGTCATAACAAATAAATACAATCAAACTAGTACTTTAGCTATCAACAGAACCTAGCTAAGTGTAGGATTACAGCTCCAGCTGGTCCCGGCACACTTGCGGATCTGACTACGGATCTGGGTGCTTCCACATATGTGATCGCAACGCCAGACAAAGAGCAAGTGAACACCCAGCAGTATATATACTCAACGACCTTTCCAGGACCTCCCTAATTGCTGGACCAATGAGAGTTGTGGAATTTGTCAGCTGACCCAGCTGGTCAGCCGACACCCTTCTAACTGCTATTTAAACTCTGCCTCTGTGCTCGCGCGCGTGTAAGTCTGAATCTTGGTGGACTATCAGTCCCAGTCACACCAGTACTGTCATGCAATGTATCTAGTGCGGGGGCCGCCTCTGATGCGGATTCCGCCGTTACCAATGCGGATTCCGCCGCTCTGCCTAAGCGGCATGCAGCGGTTTTTTCCGCGTTGTGACGCGCTGCTGAACGCGGAAACAGCCGCCTCATTGTGAGAGATGGCGGCTCTTCCGCGTTTCCTCACACTTGGTCCATTGGCTGAAAAACAATCCCAAACCATTAAGTTCCCACCACCATGTTTGACAGTGGCTATGGTGTTCTTTGGGTTGAAGGTTTTTTTTATGATAAATGAAGGAAACATCATTGTGACTAAACAATTCAAGTTTTATTCCATCTGACCATAATAAAGAAGACCAGAAGTCTTCTTCTTTTTTCATACGAGCATTTGCAAAGGCCAAGCGAGCTTTTGTGTGCCTTATCTGGAGTAGTGGTGTCCTCCTTGGTCTGCATCCGTAGAACCCAGCCGTATGCAGTCTACCTTGTGGATTGTCTGCCTTGAGACATTGCCACCAGCACTCACCTGGATGGTCTTGGTGGTGATCCTTGGATTATTTTTCACCTTTCCCACTATCCTCCTGGCCAGCACAGGTGTCACTTTTGGCTTCCGACCATGTCATCAGATTTCCCACAGTGCAGAACATCTGGTATTTTTTAATAATACTTTGCACTGTAGCCACTGGAACTTGAAAACATTTAAAATAGCCTTGTAGCCCTTTCCTGACTTGTGAGCAGCCACAATGCACAGCCGCAGGTGCTCCTCACTGAGCTCCTTTGTCTTAGCCATGACTGTCCACAAACCAACTGCAGAGAGCTGCTGTTTTTCACCTGTTGAGTTGATTAAAACAGCTGTTCGCAATTAATCAGGGTAACTAATTAGGACACTTTAGAACAGCTTGGACTACTTGGAATGGTATAGAACTTTTGTGCTGGACACTTTTTGCTCAAATGTAAATAAAGCTGAGATTTTTTTCCCCCCACAATAATGCCTCTTGTACATCATCCTATTATCTTATTATCTTTTGGGAGACACCTATCTCATTTCCCATCAAAAAATTACTTGCTGGTTGAATAAAAGTAACATTAAGTAAAAATTAGCTAGGGGTATGAATAACTATGGGTGGCATTGTGTATATATATATATAAAGATGAAACGAAGAGTTGCAGCACACTGCTCTTTTATTGAGCTTCACACAAATCACACTTTAAAAATACACACGGAGGTATCCAGATCCAGAGACTTTTTGACTCAAAAAACTGTTACCGTCAATGCCAGAGCCTGTGAGAAGTTGCTGAAACACCAACTTGCCTTGGAGTTACATTGTATCACTTTAGCTGGATACCCCAGTATACGTCACATACCACGGGGGCTAAGGGTGAGGCTGACTCCCACCTTGTTTGCTGACTTGGAGGAATACAAGAAATTGTTTGCTCAAATACTCAATAAGTGTTCGTTTGATCTAATTACACTTACCATTGCGCTTATCCAAAAGGATATGCTGGACTTACAAGCCCGAGCTACGCAAGCGGAGATGGAGCTTCGCGAGAGTCTGACACCAGAGGAGACTCGATAAGACTCTGAAAGACCTTTGGTTTGCAATACAAGTGCTCCAAGTTCGAGAGGGACCAGGAGGACTATCGCAGAAATGAGGTGTATCACTGACACGCCTCTGGTGGGCGGAGCTGGTGCATGGCACGCACATGACACGAACGTGCATCCTCATCACTACCGACTTCCGGATCCTCATCCCCCTCCACTGGCCGTTTTTTAGGCAGGAGCGCACGCCGCGGTCGCCGTGGCAGGAGAAGTGGAGACACCACCACCAGGCCGGGCGCAAGCTCTGCAGGATCCGCTTCAGCCCCAGCACTCATCACAGGAACCATTGGATCGCCGCATCACGTGGAGCCAGAGACGCTGAACACCGTCATGAACCTCTCCAGTGCTGACTTAACTGCAGAGGAGGTATGTGTCCTTACTAAAGGACTTGGCTTTCTTCCTAAATGTACAAAGGATACATTCACTCTGAAACAAGATGTTTATAGGCTGTTCAGACAGATAAGGCTCAAAACTAGGGGTGGGACGACGAATCCGGCGAATCCACGAATCCCTCGAATATTGGGAAATATTCGAGATTCGTGGATTCGAATCCCGACGCCATTTTTCACTACACGAATCCGCCGAATCCCGACGCTGCATCGCCGCTCCCCGCCCGCTCGCACTCGTCCTCCCCCGACCTCCTCCGACCCCCCCGCGCCTCCTCCGTTCGCCAGCATCAACTCACCTGAGCGGAGCGCAGAGCGCTCTCGCCGACTTCCTGGTTCCCCCTAGTGACCGGCTCTTACAATGATGTCATCAGTAAGAGCCGGTCCGGCCACTAGAGGGAACAGGAAAGTATCGAAGAGGTCTGCCGCTCTGCTCTCCACGGAAAGGTGAGTAGATACTCATGCAGGGGTGAGCGGAGGAGGCACGGGGGACGAAGGGGGGCCGCGGGGGGGGGGGGGGGTTGGCGGTGAGCGGAGGAGGCACGGGGGGGACGGAGGAGGCCGGGGAGGGGGGTTGGCGGTGAGCGGAGGAGGCATGGGGAAGGCCCCTATACCTACCTACAGGCCCCTATACCTACCTACCTAAAGGCCCCTATACCTACCTACCCATCTACCTACCTACAGCCCCCTATACCTACCTACCCACCTACAGGCCCCTATACCTACCTACCTACCTACCTACCCACCTACAGGCCCCTATACCTACCTACCTACCTACAGGCCCCTCTACCTACCTAAAGGCCCCTATACCTACCTACCTACTACAGGCCCCTACACCTACCTACCCACCTACCTAAAGGCCCCTATACCTACCCACCCATCTACCTACCTAAAGGCCCCTATACCTACCTACCTAAAGGCCCCTATACCTACCTACCTAAAGGCCCCTATACATACCTACCTAAAGGCCCCTATACATACCTACCTACCTACCTAAAGGCCCCTACATCTACCTACCCACCTACCTGAAGGCCCCTACACCTACCTACCTAAAGGCCCCTACACCTACCTACCTAAAGGCCCCTATACCTACCTACCTACAGGCCCCTATACCTACCTACCTACAGGCCCCTACACCTACCTACCTACCCACCTACCTTCCTACCTAAAGGCCCCTATACCTACCTACCTACATACCTACCTAAAGGCCCCTATACCTACCCACCCATCTACCTACCTAAAGGCCCCTATACCTACCTACCTAAAGGCCCCTATACCTACCTACCTAAAGGCCCCTATACATACCTACCTACCTAAAGGCCCCTACACCTACCTACCCACCTACCTAAAGGCCCCTACACCTACCTACCTAAAGGCCCCTATACCTACCTACCTAAAGGCCCCTATACCTACCTACCTAAAGGCCCCTATACCTACCTACCTAAAGGCCCCTATACCTACCTACCTACAGGCCCCTACACCTACCTACCCACCTACCTAAAGGCCCCTATACCTACATACCTACCTAAAGGCCCCTATACCTACCTACCTGCATACCTACCTAAAGGCCCCTATACCTACCCACCCATCTACCTACCTACAGGCCTCCCTACCTACCTACCTACCTAAAGGCCCCTACACCTACCTACCTAAAGGCCCCTACACCTACCTACCTAAAGGCCCCTATACCTACCTACCTACAGGCCCCTATACCTACCTACCTACAGGCCCCTACACCTACCTACCCACCTACCTACCTAAAGGCCCCTATACCTACCTACCTACATACCTACCTAAAGGCCCCTATACCTACCCACCCATCTACCTACCTAAAGGCCCCTATACCTACCTACCTAAAGGCCCCTATACCTACCTACCTAAAGGCCCCTTTACATACCTACCTACCTAAAGGCCCCTACACCTACCTACCCACCTACCTAAAGGCCCCTACACCTACCTACCTAAAGGCCCCTATACCTACCTACCTAAAGGCCCCTATACCTACCTACCTAAAGGCCCCTATACCTACCTACCTAAAGGCCCCTATACCTACCTACCTACAGGCCCCTACACCTACCTACCCACCTACCTAAAGGCCCCTATACCTACATACCTACCTAAAGGCCCCTATACCTACCTACCTACATACCTACCTAAAG
This sequence comes from Hyperolius riggenbachi, assembly GCF_040937935.1. NCBI lineage: Eukaryota > Metazoa > Chordata > Amphibia > Anura > Hyperoliidae > Hyperolius > Hyperolius riggenbachi. The sequence continues at coordinate 243,719,824 of NC_090657.1, read as the reverse complement.
GCCCCTATACCTACCCACCCATCTACCTACCTACAGGCCTCCCTACCTACCTACCTACCTACCTAAGGGCCCCTACACCTACCTACCTAAAGGCCCCTACACCTACCTACCTAAATGCCCCTATACCTACCTACCTAAAGGCCCCTATACCTACCTTCATACCTACCTATACTTAAGGCCCTATATCCTGCTACCTATACTGAAGGTCCCTCTACCTACCTATACTGAAGGCCCCTATACCTAGTTAACTACCAATACTGAAGGCCCATATACCCTGCTACCTTTACTGAAGGCCCATATACCCTGCTACCTATACTTAGGGCCCATATACCCTGCTACCTATACTTAGGGCCCCTATACCTTGCTACCTATACTGAAGGCCCCTATACCCTGCTACCTATACTGAAGGCACATATACCCTGCTACCTATACTGAAGGCCCATATACCCTGCTACCTTTACTGAAGGCCCATATACCCTGCTACCTATACTGAAGGCCCATAAACCCTGCTACCTATACTGAAGGCCCCTATACCTTGCTACCTGTACTGAAAGCTACCCATATTGAAGGCACCCATACCTAGCTAGCTATACTGAAGGCACCTTTACCTCGCTACCTATGCCTGGGTACCTATACTGCGGGCAACTATACCATGAATCGCACAATTCTTATGTGCAGGATTCGTTAGATTCGGGATTCGAAAGGTTCGAGATATTCGAGAACCTTTTTAGATTCGGATCCGGATTCGGATTCGAAGAAATTGTGGATTCGTCCCATCCCTACTCAAAACTCACTTTCTATTACGCCCTACTGTCACAAAGACTGTCT